>NW_009951948.1:737528-773286 GCF_000747805.2 Chaetura pelagica | reverse complement strand
TGCCCGCCGGGAGCGCGGCCGTGCCCGGCTGCGCGCGGACAGGTCCGGGGTTGCTGCGGCCGGGAATGTCTGTGGCAAAGGGAGTGAACGGGGATTCGCTGTGAGCCGCTGCTGAGAGGTTACTGTGCGAGGAGGGTTATGGGGCAGGTCTGGTATCTCTCGCCCTCTTTTATGTAAAAATGTAAATAAAAATCGAGTTTAGAATCCAACGTGCCTGGTTTCTGCATAGGCAGGAAAATATCAGGCTGGTGGTGGTGTGATGGTGTTAGGAATGCTGAGCTTGGCACAGGTTGATACGTCCCTTTTCCCAATGAAAAAGCGAGGTGACATACATACCCCAGACTGAGGTCCCTGCAGTGCCAGGTGATGGTGCCCAACTGTTCGACCTGTCAAGATGCCTTGAAGAAGTGTGTGGAAACCTGGCAGAACATAAACAGGGGAATAATCTGCCTCCCGTGCTGGAATTTGTCCATTGCTGTTGTTAGGAAGGTTTCATGTTACAGAGTCATTCAGTAGGAAGTCAGCAGTCAGGGCTGTACTGCTGACATGTGAGATTTAAAGCAGATCTGTCTTGTTCTCTTGGGCTTGGGTTCTGCCACTGTGTGGGGCATATTAATCTGGGCCTTTACTTGATTTTTGGTAAAATCAGAGCTTGAACATCTCAGAACTGCTTCTTTCTTACTGCCATACCTTGTCCTCAGGTTTTGGTCTCCCCATCAGAAATCTGCATGCATGGGGGAAATGTGCAGCTGAGATGTTCTGCTCTTGGGTTTGGGTTCCTTGGACCCAGCTCCAGCTGGTCGCAGTGTCTGTTCCCCAAGCTGCTGTTGCTGTGAATACTGTCCAGCTGTGTTGCTGCTGCAGTTCTGCTCTGTTGTCCCAGAGCCCTCAGGAGTGGTGCCTTCCCTGCAGCTGTGATGCCCTGTGAGGAGGGGCTTGGAGGGAGAGCTGAGGCTGCTGGTGTCCTGAAGCAGAGGGAGGTTTGTTCCACCTCTGGAACTGCGTGCGGATGCCAATCCAGGATGCTGCTGGATGAGGTCTGGGTCCCTCATGGGGCTGAAATGCTGAGTTAGTCACTTGACATCAGTGCAGGCTGGCAGGGTGGCCGTGCTGACAGCAAACCTGCCTCTGTTGGCTGCGGGCCTGGGCTGCTGATCCTGTTTATCAGGAGGGGGAAACAAGAAGCCCTGTCCTGCAGGCTTCATTCCTCTGCAGGAGGCTGTCCTGAATAGCCGTTGGAGGTGTGATTCCCTGTGGTACTCACATACCATTTTGGGGCTGAACAGTGTAAACACAAGGTCTAGAGGAAGCAGTGTGGCTGTGTAAGGGTCCTTGTGGCTGTAGCAGAGGAAACTTGCCCAGCGCTGTGCACAGCAGCACCTGCCAGACTTCTGGGGTGTCCAAGAGCTGCAGTGAGGTGCATGGGACCCTTCTTTGACTTTAGACCTGCAGGCAGCCATCTCCCATCCCTTGCCAGCTGCTAGAGCAGTGGGTGTGGCTCTCCTGAATGCATCTCCTGTCTTCTCCCCAGCACCTGTGAGGCATCCCCACAGCTCTGGGCAGCATGCTCTGTGCAGGGGGGCTTCTGCTGAGCTGCTGGTGGGTGCTGCCCTCCTCTGCCACAGTACTGTGGCTGCCCAGGGCCTTCTCAGTTTCACATTGCTGCTTGCATCTGCTGATTGCAGATGTCCAGAATGTGGAGATGTTGATGCACGGCCTCTTCGTAGGAAGTCTTTCATTGACCTCAAAGAAAATAAGGGGTTACAGTGCCCTTTGATAATAATATAGTTACAGCAAAACTCCAGCAAATGCAGGAGATGGGCAGTCTTGGACAGAGATCCTAGCTGTTAATTTGTACAGTCGCTACTACATGGGATTTGGGAATCCACCAGTCATGTCTGAACATCAGCAGAGCTTTTCCTGTAAGCTGAAAAAATGTTTTGTAGAGACTCTTTTGTTAATAAATACTTGGAGTGCATATATGTATGTCCTCAGTGATGTCTAAATATGTCCTTCCGTAGAAGTGTGACTGGCTCAGAGGAATCCACCACCTACAGCAGGAGGACATGGTGTTACTCAAAGATAGAAGCAGGTTAAAGGGAGAAAAAGAATACTTTCCAGGAGTGTCCCAGCACTAGCTATGCAATCTGTGTTACTTGTTTCTGTCTGTTATCTTCGTTACCACAGAAATGAGGCACCAGAGGCTCATTTAAAAATACCATTACAAAAAGTGCATGTAGACTTCTCAAGAGCAAGCTGTAATGAGGCAGCTTTGGAGCTCACCATGAAAACCTGTGTGTTTTCTCTCCTTGTAGGAAATATAGCATTCAGCAGACTGCAGAAGTAAACAGAATCCTTGCTTTGTGTCATTCACAGCTTTTGTAAAAA
The DNA here is from genome assembly GCF_000747805.2 of Chaetura pelagica. Taxonomy (NCBI): domain Eukaryota; kingdom Metazoa; phylum Chordata; class Aves; order Apodiformes; family Apodidae; genus Chaetura; species Chaetura pelagica. Next base: position 770,898 of record NW_009951948.1, on the reverse strand, counting down.
GGACGATCACAACAAAGAGAATCTCTTCAACAGCCTGAACTATGATGTTGCTGCCAAGAAGAGAAAAAAAGACCAGATGAATAACAAAGCCAAGGTTCAATGTAAGATGTCTATTTGTTGGGCTTTTCAAGTAAAAGTTGCTCCAGGGGGATGAAAAATGCTTTGTATCTGTTTTTTGCACAGAGGAGTCTTCCAGAGTGTCTCAGAGGGCTTTGCGCCCATGTTTGACCTAAGTAGAGAACTTGGATGGAGTTTAATGTGAAGATTTATGCCCATTAGTAATCCCTGCTCTGAGGAGTTGTGCTTGTTGTGTTCAGATTTTTGTCATTTGTGTTTGTCAGAAGGAGGGTAATTTTTTCCTATGGTACATTCAAATGAACCAGTTCCAATTTTTTTCCCCCTGTAGATTTCCTTGTGCACAACAGGCTAAATTTATTCTTCCTTCCATATACATATTGAGTACTAATCTATGTTACTGGAGGCTACAAGCCTGAATGTGAGCTTTGATCCTATCTCTGTGAGCAGAGTGCATGAAAAATGAAATAAGATTTCAGCTTGCTCAAAACAATGGAAGGTTTGAAATGTTCCTGTACACACAGTGGGCAGCCAGGGTCTCAGATGGTGCCCTGTGGGAGGACTCAGGGGAGCCTGCAGGGACAGCAGGGTCTGTGTTGGTCTGATCACAAGATAGGTACTGGAGTTAGCTGTGAAGGCTACAAATGTAAACATGCACAAGGAAATCAGTTACAATTCCCACACTACTATTAGCTCATTGTGCATCCCCCAGGATTTTGGAAACCGATGCCAAAATCTGGCCCCTCTGTGCATTTGGTTCTCTGAACAAACAAATGTTACCATGACAGTTTTTGGCTGAATTATGCTGTGACCTGCTGTTTAAAAGGCCCTGATGCAGGGTCTGCATGCCTGTAACTGAGAGTGGGTTTGTCCTTGGGCTCACAGTACCAGGCAAGAGTACATTGCTGCATCCTTAGGTGGAAAAAAGACTCCAGGAGCACAATAGATGCTTTATGGAGAAGAGTCTAGGACAATTTTTCTTTCTTACTCTAGTTGTTGAATTGCTAGTGTGTGGTGGAAGGATGGTCAAAAGCCCACGTGAGAATGGGGTGGGAGACAGATCAAGCAGCATAACTGCCGTTACGGTAAGGACTCTTTGCAAAGAGTTAGCAGCATGTGGTGGGTACACAGGAGCTATTTTGGGGAGTGGATGGGACAACTCCCATGTCTGAGAGAAGGGAGGGGCAATTAGAAATAGGAAAATTTTGGTCCCTAATAGGTTTTTCTTTTTTAGCAAGTTAGCTGCAAGCACAAACATGCTCCTCTGAGCCTGACCTCACTGCTTAAAGTTCGCTCCCACATGCCTGGTGTCTCATGACATTTTTGCTCAACTTCAAAATTGATATTCAATCCCAAGCCTGTAACCAGGGTAATGAATAGTTAATAAAATCAATAACAACAAAACCTGGCTGTCAGCCACACTTAACTGCCTGGGACCAAAGAAGAGGAGGTGCTATGGTATATCTGTGGCTGGCAGATTAAACATTTACAGTCTTGAGCTGTGTCACTGAAACAGGAGCCCTTTCTAAGGCTCAGGGCTGCAGTATCAAATGAAGCAGTATGGAAACAAAATGGCTCAGCGAGTTGCTGGTTTTGGTTTCAAGTGTAGTAGTGTAAACAAAAAGTAACTTCATTTCCTCTAAAAGGGCAGTAAATGTTGTGGCAGAACAGAGATCTGTCCCTTTGCAAGGTGGAAGACTGAGCAAAATTCTCTTTTTATCCAAACAGATTTCCACCAGGAGAAGTGGATCTATGTTCACAAGGGGAGCACAAAAGAGGTGAGTGCCTCCCTAGGTCCTTTGTTCCCTTTTCTGCTAGTTGGGTTTTTTCCCAAGTGGTGAAAGATCCTGTGCTGATATAAATCAGCAGAAGCTCTTAAGAGATAAGTGGAAGATCTGGCTTGTGCTTGGAATTTCAGTAATGATTTTGAGCCCCAATCAGGGAGCCAGGGTTTGCTGCATAAGGTTCTGTACATGCGTTTAAAATATGACTTGTTTGCTTCCCTCAGTTAAAAAAACCCTCAGCCATTTGCAGACCAAGCCATAATACTGTTCTTGGCTTTCACCCAGTACAGTCCTAACATGGAAAATCATTGGAATTCATCACAATGGCTTGCTTGCCCTCTTGGAGAGAAGCAGCTGAACAAGACTGCTCTGAACTCTCACTATATATTGAACCCCGGGAATGTGTGCTTATTCTCACCCATAAACTCAGGGGTCATGATCAGAGCTGGGGTCACTCTTGGGAAACTACCACAGTCTACATTGGCCCGTGTCCACTCTTGACGTCAATAAGTGCAGCTCTGCAGGAGACAGGCCTGGCTCCCGTGGCTGTGAGCGGGTCCCATGGCTTGTACCCATTCACTTGCTAAATTGAGTTGCCCTGGGTCATGTCCTGGTGCTGTCTGCACTCATGTCTGCTAAAACATGACACCCTGTTTTGTTCTCAGCGCCATGGTTACTGCACCTTGGGAGAAGCCTTCAACAGGCTGGACTTCTCCAGTGCTATCTTGGACTCCAGGCGATTCAACTATGTCGTGAGGGTGAGTGAAAGACCAGGGTTTCTGTTGTTTCAGTTGTTAAATTAACTTTGAAACCCTGAAGACTTAGGTTCTAATTCCTAAGTTCTCAGTTCAGCTTCTAAATATGATTCCTATAGCTGCAAAAGGAGAATGGGCTCCCTGTAGAAGCCATACAGCAGTTGGGCCTCTTTGCACAGAAAGCACCAGCTCCACAAGGGCTGTGGAACTTTTGTCTCCTTTGAAGTGACACAGAAGATACTCTGGGGAGCCAAGTGTTTGGGGGATGAGAAAATGGGCTGAAGCTCTTGCAGTCACTGGTTTTAACTTCTCTGTTACGGATCATGGTTGCTCTTAATCCTGTGTAATTGGCAGTGGTTTCAGTGGGTGAAGTGTCTGTTTAGTCCTGACACTATTAGTTGGTGGGAAGGAGTCATCTACCCTAGGTTCCCCATGCTCTGGCTTTGCATAGTAGATCAGGGCTTTTCTTTTGGCTCCGGGTGGCCAAGGAGAGCAGTAGTGGTCAGAGGAACTACTGTCCTAAGAGCTGTATGTTTAGGTGTATGTGATCTGCAAATTCATCTTGAATTTCAAAATGCTTGTCAAGGTTTGGAATTCAGCAAGCTTAAAAAAAAGTGTTATTAACTTGAGGCTGTTTATAAACAGCTTCTTTTCACATCTCATCTGCAGTTGATCACTGAGACACCAGCTGTTCAGGTTTTAGGTTCTGGAGCAAGCAACATGGGTATTGCTTTTCCTTTGCTGAGTCAAATGTCATGAAAAGTGTCTAAGAAATAATCTGAGCAAGTTCACCTTGGCTTGTTCACTGCCCGTCTAGGTGACAAGGAGACTGAAAATTCCTGTGACCCTGGGAAGGGTACAAGCATTGGGGATGCTTAACCACTTGCTGTGCAGGAAGGGCACTGGCAATCACTTGGATGTCCACTGCATGGGGGCTGGCAGGGTGTGGGGATGCTGAGGCAGGCCAAGTAGGGTACAAATCCACAAACTCAGGCTGTCCTACCTCTTCTGGTCCTGGGTCAACTTGTTTTCCTGCTTGTGCAGAAAAGGTGATCACCAGCACTGGGGTACTCCGTGTTTTCTGATACCAGATATATATGCACACAGCTGTGTCATCTTGAGGGGGATTACTGTGGAGGGGATAGATCATGCCAAGGCTAAAATGCCTTAGTCAAATATAAAGGAGGAAAATAAATTGGAACTTGTATTTGGTGCTCCAGAGATGCCTTTGGTAGACTGTAGTAGGACAATGAAGAACTCCAGAGACCTCTGCTAAGCATGACCTCAGGTCATGCTGTGCAGTGTGATGGGCTTCTGATGCTTATCCCAATATGATGATTCTTGCATGGGACTGCAATGATTGAGCAGAAGTCCCATTACATCTTTTGAAAAGCAAACTCAAATTTCAGTCAAGTCAGTGTAGCCTCATGTAGAGGCTCAAGATGACCTTCTTCCCCCTTTTTCCCATGAGGACTTCATAGAAACATCCCTGATCTGCTGTGTATCCAAAATTGTGTTCTGTATGAAAGTCAGCATATATCCTTGTTTCGACAAATTACCCCTTCTGAGCTTTTAAGAGTAGTTTTACCCCCAGTAGTTTTCAGGATACAGCTCTACTGAGAAGTATTAAGCTTTCTAATTGAGGCTGACTTGTGGTTTGGCAGATGAAAGAAGGTATTAAACCTGGTACCATGGATCAAATATAAAACTGACTTCGTAAAATGAAGGGCTTGTATCGGCCAAGTCTCCAGTGGATAGTAGCTCATAATATGCCTTATGTGCCAGATTTACTCATGGAGAGCTCTGCCTAGATGTGGATTTCATTTATGGTCCCTTGCAAATCGCAGACGTCCTAGAAAACAGATGAGCAATCTGTCACATGGAAAATGCCTTGAACATTGGCAGGCAAAACATTTTTCCTTTCCCTCCCTCGCCTTGTTCTCTCTAGTTCCACCCGTTGCTCAGGGTATCTGATTAATGTCACATTACTTAGTTCACCAAGCAAATGCTTTCCAAGGAGGGAAGTAGAGTTGGAGGCTGGGGGACAATATGAGGCTGTAGGGGAAGAAAGGAGAGAAATAGCTGCAGGCTTGAGATTCTGTCTGCTACACCTAACCTTGGCCCTGTGGAGAAATGAGCTTACATCACTGCTGATGGCAAAATGGCTTTCATGGTGAACATCAACTTGCTGTTCTCATAGAATCATGGAATGTTAGAGGTTGGAAGGGACCTTAAAAGATGATTGAGTCCAACCCCCCTGCCAGAGCAGGATCACCTAGGGCAGGTCACACAGAAACACATCCAGACAGGTTTTTAATGTCTCCAGAGAAGAAGACTCCACAACCTCTCTGGGCAGCCTGTTACAATGTTCTGTCCCCCTCACAGTGAAAAAGTTTTTCCTTATGTTTATGTGGAACCTCCTATGCTCCAGCACCTTTTGCCCCTTGTCCTGTCATTGGACATCACAATGTCCAGTGTTCTCATAGCTTTCCTTTTTGAATTTCTCTGAATGTAAGTATGACAGGGTTTTCAGTGCTGATTTTTTTATCATACAGAAGTATCTGCTGCTTAAGGTATAACCAGAATAAGTTCTTGGAGCTCCCAAATGGCCCACTGATAAAATGGGCACCTCCTTCAAGTAAAGTGGAAGTGTGAGCTGCAAGAAGCTAGGTAGGTATTTTTCATGGGCAAATACCATCAGCTGTAGGCAGTAAGTTCATGTAACTCACTGATGCAGAAGAAGTTTTCCTCCAACATCAATCTTGTCTTGACAGTCTGCTGATAGAGGCTGGAAGTGCCAAGTGTAGATACTGGTACCATGACTTGCTGATCTTTTAAACTATAGCATCTGCCTACATGTTACAGGATAATGTTCCCTTTTTAGAGCTAGTAAGGAAGTGTGATTTACACAGAGCACCCAAACTGTTCTTGGTATTAAAGCAGTCCTGGTTTCTCTGGTCTTTCAGATTTAATGGAAAGACTGGAAGCATTCTGTAAGCATAAGTATGAACACTGCCAAAAGTGCCTGCAGCCCAGAAGTTGTTGGTTCTCCTTCGGGAACACACTGTTCAGATGTCAGTGAGGTTTTGCAGGCTGTTTCCTTCAAAAAGTTTTGTCATATGACGGTTGTAGTAATGTCTCATGGGAAGGTGGTGTTTCTGATCATAATAGCTTGGGTCAGGTTAAGCTGCATGGGTACAGCTCTTCTGGAATAACATCCAGATAGTGTGCAACCTGCTAAAGTAGTCTCTTAAATTTGTTAGGTTTTTATAGCAGCTAGCTCCAGGAGTCCTGGATTTATGCTGTGCTGAAAGAATATCAGCTCAATGCTGTCTCACAGAGGTCTCTCAGCACCTGCACTGTAAATCATTGTAACTTGCCTTGTTCTACCTCCCAGCTGAAAGCCAGTGTGACATTTCAGCCATGAAGTGAAGGCTTGAAAGAGTAAGGAGGGTCTATGGCAGGAATTTTTAATTGCAATACACCTCTCTAAGCAGTCCAGACGTGAGGAGCCACATCCCCAACCAGAAGCTTATGGATCCCCACAGGGTGCAGTTCAGCCTCCCCTATAGCTGGTTTGGTATATTCAGGAGGGGATTTACACTTCAGTAACTTGTGACTGACTTGTGATTTTAATCATTACAAAGCATTTCCCTCTTTCAGGCAAGGTTACATCCTTCTGCTCAGTGCAGCAGGCCCTGTGTGCTGTAAGCCCCCAGCTGTGTGTTACATGGGGTGTAGACTGCCTGCACCCCCAGTGTTGAACTGGGGCAGTGGCAGAGGGACCATCTGGCTGTAGCAGGTCTAAGCAATGCTGTGCACAGTAGTCATGGGTGTGGAGCACCATGTTTTCATGGACCTGAAACAGGGACCGTGTTCCTTGCCACATGACACTTGTTTGCCTGTTTTTTACATTTTTCCATGTACTTATGGGAGGAGGACCTGCTCTGCTCCCCAGGCTCCGTGGCTCATGGCACCAGCTGCTTCAGACTGACTGCTAGTGGGGTTTGAACTGGAGCCCATCACACTCATGGGGAGGGGAACAGGTTGTTGTCCTGATGTGGAAGATGCTGCCTCCTGCCAGCTTTGCAAAGCTTCTGGAATAACTACTGCATTTCTTACAGACCCCTGAGAGCAAAAATATAGGGGTGAGGTAGTAGAAGGCATTTTCCTGAGGAAAGCTACCAAGTCACCTTTTTCAACTTTCTAGGAATTTGAGTGAATTGGGATCTAATGACCTGTTTTCCAGAGGTTTTACAGATTTCCCAGCTCTAATTAGGAGTGGCTGGTGTGCAATCACTTAGTGCTTTTGAAAAGCAGGCCTGTTAAAATTGTTCTTAACCTTTCCCTGTGCACTCTCTCCTACCATCTGTCCCTCTCAGTTGAGCGTGGGCTGGACCTAATGCAACCACATCATAACACACGCAGCTCTCCAGCCTCTTTACCCTACTCAGCATTAATCTGAATTCATCAGACTGCTTTTAGTCTGTGTTAGGCACACAGCAACATTGATTTCTTTTTTTATAAAGTTGTAGACCCAAATTTAGCAGTCGATTAACTGAGACCATGCTCTGCTGGGTCTGTGCCAATACTAAAAAACCCTCAGTGCACTGGAGCACAGGTGAACTGTATGGCTTACCTGTTTTTTGTGTATTACATGAGCATAGAAGAATTTTAAAAAGACTTTTGGAGGGCTAGCCAGTCTCTTAAACCACTGGTCCTCAGGGAATGGAGTAGTCCTAGAAGTATTCACAACATAGTTTTCATATGGAATTTCATCCTGTGTTTATTGCCTCAGGGGATGGGAGGTGACACATGATATCTGAGCCGGTTCACTGAACATAAATTGAACCTTGATAAATACAAACAAGGCAAATTTGAATCTGTTCCTTTGGCTAAATGAATTTTGTACCAATTTAGCATTTTTCCAGGTACTGAGATTTTTATCCTTGCTCATCTTGAAGAATGGCCCTGGCATCCAGCCCTTAGAGTGTTGCATGATGTGATGCTTGTCACGAGGTGCATTTTGGTGTTTTCAGTATCAGGCACAATATTGCTAACACCCAGGCTGGAGGAAGCTGTCTCTGTGCCAGTTCCAGAGTGGTGCAGTCTGGAGACAGCAGTTGTTTATGCACAGAAGAGCTGATCTGATGTATGTGTAGCTAATGTACAGATGGAGTCTGGCAAGTTGACTGCTATAATCACAGGTCTGAAGGCTAAACAGTTTGAGTGTAAGCAGAGTGTTACATACTACTTCAGGACAGATTTTTTTTTTTCCTCCTGTATTTCACAAAATTAATAAAAGACCTTTTTTAAAAAAATTACATCTTGCAGACTGCCTTGTTTTTAAGAGTCTAGTCCTTGTCTCAGTTTAGCTGATGGAGCAAGAGGATCCACTACTGCTTGTGCAACAAATACTACCCAGCTCTCCTGCATCTCTTGTTCCTCCTAAATGAGCCAAAAAAGCAGGTGACCTGCCCTTCACAGGAGATAGAGCAGGTCTTTTTTCATCTTGTTTTTGGTTGTGCAAGGTACAAATATTAATAGAATGTAAACTCAAAGCCATTTGATGATGGTGTTGGCCTGGAAGTTAAACGGAAGAAGGGATCGGTCACTCTAGGTGACTTCTCTGCTCCTAACTGGCAGTCACATGCCAGCACCTGGGACAAGCAGAGCAGGCAAATGACTGCAATAATAGCTCTCCCTGAGCTCTCTGTTTCATGGCAAGCTGCCAGTGGCTTTTTGGATACATTCCTGTCATTCTTAGAGCAGGGTGAGCAGGGCAAACAGTTCAGCTCATGACTTATCAAGTCTTGTCAAAAGCCATCTTAGTTACTTGACACAAGTAGTTGCACTTTCTCTGGACTCCATGTGGTGCCAGCAATGGGATGCTGTAGCTGCAGATGATAAAGGATTAATAAGCTAGTCATGTGGCAATGTGTTGATTGATTTGTAGCATAAAAGGTTTTTCCTTTCCTTTCTAAATTAAAACAGAAGGCTATGTACATCCAAAACAAATGGCCTGACACGTGGACAGTCTGTGTATTTATATAATGCTGGGGGAAGGGAGGAAGGCTTGGAAGATCATAGGGCCACATGTTCTGCAGAGCACGATCCACAGCAAACTTCCACAGCTGTTCTTGTGGTGGCAGAGGGCTGAGGAGGTAGAGGGCATCTTCCTGTGGGCAATGCTTCCTTTAGCAACTGCAGCCCAAATTCAGCATTTGACTTGTACACAAGTCAGGATGATCGGTGGTGGGAAGCAAATCCTCATGGAAAATAAAACTCAGATTTTCATTAGGGGAGGTTAACAGGACAAATGGGGAAAGGTGGTTTGGTGTTGCAGCTCTTAAGAGCTAAACAGAGAGGGGGAGACCTTGGGGTGATGGGGGTTTGTTGTGGGGAGTATTTGTTTTTAATATAGAGCTTAACCTTTCTGTTGTGGTGACAGCACTCTGACAAAACCCATGCAGCCCAGGAGTTTGACGTAAATTGTGGAGTCTGATTCTCATTAATGCCCCATCAATAATATCCCCATCCAAACAGGCATTTGCTCATGTTCCCATATGACACAGCTTGTTTATGCCCCAGTGAAGGACAGTGACGTTGACTGTTGTTGCCTCGGTGTGACTGGAGGCTGTCAGTCTGAGCACTACTCTGTGGCTTCTCTGCATCTCTGAACCATGAAGTTTTTTTTTCCCTTGAAGATCATTAGCATGCCTCTCTCCCCCCCCCTTTCCAATGTGGGTTTAATTATTTGGCCCCTGCTCTCCTCTCCCTTTGCATTAGTTTGCTCTGTGGTTCTGTCTCCCTTTTATTTTTGAGCAGCAAACAAGTCTCTGGACTGTTTTGCTGTGTCATGTGACCAGGAGTCAAGATTAGAAAGGTATCTCTGTGCTCTAAGGCTTGCAACTTCTATTTTTATCCACAGCTGTTGGAGCTGATAGCAAAGTCTCAGCTGACGTCACTGAGTGGCATTGCCCAGAAAAACTACATGAACATTTTGGAAAAAGTGGTGCAGAAAGGTAAGAAACGGAAACAGCGATAGGGGAGGAGGAGTCTGATTTAATCTGGTGTGCTCTGTGTGAACCACATCCTCCAGAATAGTCAGGCAATGCAAGATGGGTGAAGAGGGGTGCACTGCTGCTTATTTCTGTAGTGTGGTTCCACTTTCCCCTTCCTCAGTGAAGGACCTGGCAGCGGGAGAAATGTCTGTATCTTAGTAGGTATCTGGGAGGCAATTCCTCCTTCTCCCACTTCCTTCGCTTCCACCCCTTCTGCATCCTACTGGGTCCTATTTCTGACTGCAGAAGAGATGGCTGCCCCTGCCCCCAGCCTGGCACAGCTGCAGCTCCTGCTGCTGCCTTGTCACCAGTTTGCTGTATCACTAAGTGCTCCCACTGCTCTGGAGGAAGGCGAAGCTCGAGGGCTGTCTTCACTTGCTAGAGGGGCTGAATTGTGGTTGAGATGTGCCCTGTCCCTCCTGGGTGCCTTGGCTCTGGCTGAAGCCTGGGAGTTGAGTGCACCCTGCTAGTGTGTGTGTGCAGAATGAGAAGGGAGACCCTGCAGTGTCTCCCTGCACAGCAGGTGGGCAGGAGTTGCACGTAGAAAACCTCTCTCACATCTCTGAGGGGAAGGCTGGTCACCTGTGGCTGGATGTGGCAGTGCTCATGGCCTTGCCTGCCCTGGCATTTCTCCCCTGGTTTCCCTCTGCTGTTTAACCTGCTGTGACTGGCTAATGTTTAAGTTCTTTCCTCTCAGAAGAAAAGCATAGGTTGGCTCTCCTGGCCTGTGAGGTTATAGCAAGTAACTTGGACTTGCCTGAGAAACATGTAGATTCAGAAAAGGATTTGGGTTAATTCCTATTTTTAACCTTTTCTTTTTCTCAAAAGTCCTTGAAGATCAGCAGAACATCAGGCTAATACGGGAGTTGCTGCAGACCCTCTACACGTCCCTCTGCACGTTGGTTCAACGGGTGGGCAAGTCTGTCCTGGTTGGAAACATCAACATGTGGGTGCACAGGATGGAGAGTATTCTCCACTGGCAGCAGCAACTGAACAACATTCAAATTACCAGGGTAAGCACAAATCCTGAAAGCTAAAAATAATGTGGTTCCTTCATAAAACCTTCTCATGTAGCAGATCTCATTTGGGTCGCTACATCCTCCTCTACTCCCAGTGCAAGCATAGAGTGCTGGAGGTGGACCTGGAGTTGCCAAAATAACTGGATGCATTTCTAGCACTATTTGTGTCCCTTAATTCAAACTCTGTACACAACCCAGGATCGTGCTCACTGTTACTGGTCACAGATTGTGGCTTGACTCCTTAATGACCACAAAGTGCTGTGCAAACAGAGCTGGGCAGGAAGCCATCTGCCCCTCTTGAGAGTCTTCAGAGACTAGGCCTCAGTATTAAAAATCAGCTCCATCTTTCTCAAACTGAGAAATTGCCTTCAAAACTTGTTTATCAGATAGTTGAGGTTTTAAAAATTGTTTAATCTGTAAATTAAATGCAAATTTCCAAATAGCTGCATAACTCCATGCTTCCTGGCTGAAAATACCAATGATTCTTCCAGTAGTCTGGAGCTGCCTGTTCCAGCCGGATGACTCCTGCTTTCACAACATCTGTTTTTTCAACAGCATCTGTGGGGATGGGAAAGATGTATTAGTTGATAAATTCCTAACCTGGCTTTGCATGGGAATCAAAGCTGAGTTTGTTCCACTTCACAGAATCATAGAAGCATTGAGGTTGGAAGGGACCTATGGAGGTCATCTAGTCCAGCCTCCCTGCTCAAGCAGGGCCATCTACAACCAGTTGCCCAGGACAATTTCCAGATACTTTTTTTCCACCTTAGATGGGTACTTGGTCCACAGAAATGCTAAAGCTTTCCCCTAGTGCTGACTCTGTTGGTGTGCCCCTTGTAGGACTCTTCTGCAGTGAACTGGACTGTGAAATTCCAACTCAGGCAGACCAAGGCATGGCCCAAGGGAATATAAAAAGCACCTTTTCCCCTGGTGGGTCAATCAGAGGTATTTGGAAAAAAAAAAAAAAGCAACTGGCCTGCTTTCATCATTTTACATGGTTGTGTCCTCTCGGAATACCAGGAAACCATTTCCAGTCCTTCAGTTAGAGTAATGCAGGCAACAGGCTGCGGAAGATGAACTCTGGGAAGTCTCAGGGAGTTTGGAGAGCTGCAAAAGCAGTAGTGGCTTATCTGATGGTGGTCTCTGCCCTTCCTGTGCTGTCCCTCCTGGTGCCCAGCCCTTGGGATGGGCTGCAGCTCCCTTTGCCCTGCAGAGAAGCACTGGCCTCACTGTGGGGTGGCTCCTAGGGCACAACAGCTCTGTGAACTGGGGAGCTTCTCTGTGCTGGGGCACTGCCAGAGGGTCAGCTCTACTGGGCATCAGCTGCCCTGAGTGCACCACAGGTCAGGACCTACCTTCTGCTGCACAACACAGTAAGAATACAGTGTGGGTTTTTCCCTCTGCCTTAGGGGCCCATAAAACACAGACAAGCATTTGAAGAACTTTGTTTATCCAAACAAAAATTCATCAAAATATTGCTTGTGAAGGGACCTGCCATTTAGGCATACTCACTTGTAGGTTTACAGACACTTTTCTAAAACAAATGTTGAGCTTGCAATAAAAAAAAAAAATCACACCACTGAAGATGACTTCAGGTCAAGCTAGAACAAAACCAGCTGAGTTCAGAGGAAGGAAGAACAAGCTCAGCTCTGTGCAGCCAGTTGCTTACAGTGCACTGGGTGCTTCTGGTGTTTCTTGAGAGGGGAAAATGTCTTGCAACAGCCAAGACCTAGGCTTTTTAAAAAATAAATAAATAAAAACTTATAAAATATTGTGTGTGCTAGAGCTGCTTTAAAAAAAAAACCCAACAACTCTGTCCAGAAAGTGACAGCATCCTGATCTGCTCTGATCTAATTTGTGTTCTTTCTCCAAAAAAAGTAATGTTTGAAAAGTCCTGGAAAGCAGCACTGAGAGAAAAGAAGTAGCAGATAAGTCTTTGGCCTTGACTCAGGAAACCTGTAAGGATTTGCTTGAGTCACACTCGTTTCTTCAGAAATAAGACATAGGCCTGAAATTTGGGTGGGCTTTTTTTTTTAACCCGAAAAGCTTTGAGCTTTGTCTCATCTGTTCTGCCCTAGAAAAGCTTCTATGTAGAGAGAGTGCAGGAGAATGTAAAAGACAGGCTGGCAAGGAAGATCAGTGGGAGGTGATCCAAAGCTCCAGTGCATTCTTTCTGCCCCAGAATATGACTTCAGTTTGCACTGATGGGTGGGGATGCTGAGTCTGGAAGTGTGGATTATACTGAGGAAGCATCTACATGTAACCGGGCAGTGTGCATCTCAGCATGCAGCATTAAAGCTGTCATGGGAAGAAATGTCCTCTGGTAGTAATGGCAAAAAATGTTGCCTTGGTCATTTGTGGTCCTTGCAGGTACCAGGCTGTGCTGTGTCCAGGCAGGCCAGTCACTGGGGTACCAAAGGGAAGGTGGGAGCTGTTTGTGTGTGGACATACTTGTGCCTGTGGAGTTCCACATGCAATGGGATGGCTGGAGCTGGGGCTGTATAATTAAAAGCAGCCTCACACAGTGTCCCCTTCAGTCCGCGTGCTTCTTGTTTGAAACAGTTCATAGCTCTGCCAATTGTGAGATGGGTGCTGTGACTTAAAATAGCAGCAACCCTGTGCAGGGTAAATTATAAACTTGGCACATCTGTCTAACATTGTTCCTTTGTTGGGGCCCAAATCTAAAAGCTGCTGTTTGCCTTAATAAGGCTGGTGTTGGTTTTAGAGCAGCCGGAGCCCAGGTTGTGGTCCCTGCTGATGCCTTGCTCCCCTGTGTGCCTTGGATAGCCCATGAGCACAGGATCTGCTGACCCATCCTGGTCAGTTTGTCCTGGAGCAGTCCTGCCATGCAGACTTGCAAAACAGTCCTGGACCCTGTGTCAACCAGGCAAAAGTAGATGGGGGGTGGAGGTGGCTTTTGTCTCTTTATCTAGGATGTGCTTTGGTGTGGCTGAATGGCCTGGAAAACCATGGCTGCCTCTGATGGGAAAGGGGCAGGTCCTTCAAGTGTTCACAGAGGAAGAGTTAACCTTGCCAACAAAGACTTGGGAAGCCATGCAGGGAAAATCCTACTGTGGGTACTCATGAGCCACTGCTGTGGTTACAGCAGGATCCTGTGATGACATAAGCTAAAACACATGTCAGAAGAGCATGAGATTCCCAGCAATGTGTGTAACAGGAGACTGAACTTGAGCAGTAATGCCAAAGTCCCTCATGGTGGAGAGACCTGGGTGGTTAATAGCTGATACCATGACATGGCCAGTGTCCTGCTGTAGTGAAGCTGGTGGTGGTGCTTCTGGGAGCAGTGTCTCATGAGTATGGATGTGGGATGGACAAGAAGGGGAGAGGAGGCTTGGAATATAACTCTGCTTCTAACTGCTGCAATACAATTCCATGTCCCCTTCCTTGCTGATATCTCAGATTGTTCTGGGACAGAAGGTTCAATGTCTCCAAGTAACATGTTTCTTTGTTGAGAAAACTGCTTATTCTCTTTGTGAAGAGCAATGCTTTAAAAGCAAGATGCAAGCTAGAATGACTTGGGTTTTCAGCTTCCTGCGAGCTCAGCTCTGTCTCTCTCTTCCAGCCTGCCTTTAAAGGAACCACTTTCACAGACCTGCCATTGTGTTTACAACTGAACATCATGCAGAGACTGAGTGATGGGAGAGACCTGGTTAGCCTTGGGCAGGTGGCTCCTGACCTCCAGGTGCTCAGTGAAGACCGGCTGCTGTGGAAGAAGCTCTGCCAGTACCATTTTACAGACAGACAGGTACAAAGAGGGGTGCAAACTGCCATGAGTTGCTTGTTGTAACCCACTAGCAAGTGATCAGACATAGGTAGGACACTCTTAACTGTCTCTTAGATCTAAATGCTGTGCCGCAAGCTAATAATACAGGCTGTCATGAGAATGGCTGTGCAGATTTATGTGGGGGGTTTTGCGTGCCATGGCAATGATGACTGAAACAGGAGCCTGAGGAATTAGTCATACGGTGAACCTCTTCAACCCTAATCCAGGTGGTAACAACTGCAAGTCATGCAGTTGCTCCTCACCCCACGTGTGTGGGGAAAACGTGCAGGCAAGCTCCAGCAACCACCCCATGTCCCAGGGGCTGACACCCTCGCAGAGGATCCCTGTGGATGTGGTCATACTCTTTTGCCCTTTAGAGCAAGAAATCCCCTCTGAGCTGTTGTTTCATGAGTGACAGGACAGCATGTGGAAGACAGTTCTGCTGCTACGCACGTTGTACCTGTGTAAACAGCTTTGGCTGGTAATTATCTGGGGCCTTCTAAACTTAAAGACAAACAAAAATCCCTCTTGCTGTTTATGGTGAATGTCTGGGGTATTTATACCAGACCTCAGAACTTCAGTGACCATGTGCCAGATTTCTCTGCTGACTTGGCTTTTTTTGCTCACCCTGGATCTGACTTTGGAAGTGACTTTGGGGAGATTACTTTTGCTAACAAATGCATTCAAATCTAGTCTCTGCAACTAAGGAGCCCTGAAAGAAAGACTGACATCTCCCAAGATGATGTGATAAATCACTGACTCTTAGAGTCAACAGAAAAGCAAAATACTTCTGAAATTGTTAAATGCAACTATTTGCTGTCCTGCCAACCAGAAACAGTGGTTAAAGTAGTATGAAATACATCCCAGGATTTCAGGCTTTCATGCAGTAATATTAATGAACTGGGGATAGACCTTGATAATGGTATTGATTAAGGCTGTTGCTGACGGGAGGCTGGTCATAGCTGGAAGTGCAGTGCAGGAGTTTTCTTGGTGTTCCAAGGAAACTGTTATGGGACCAGCAAGGACAACACTTAAGCAAGGGAGAGGAGAACAACATGAGTTAAAGGGGTTTTTCCTTATAGAAGGAAAAAACCACCATCATAATTTGATCTGCTACAGTTTTGATGTTGTTTTGTCTTTCAGATTCGCAAACGGCTCATCTTATCTGACAAGGGACAGCTGGATTGGAAAAAGATGTACTTCAAGCTCATAAGGTGTTACCCACGGAAGGAGCAGTATGGTGACACGCTGCAGCTGTGTAGGCATTGCCACATCCTCTCCTGGAAGGTATGAGGTGCTGGTGGGGCAAATTTAATGTGGGCATGAGCCACAGGGCACTCAGTGCTGCTTCTGCAGCTGGTTTAGGGCGCTCCAGTTCTTTGGCTTGCATAACCTAGTGTTTTCCAGTATCTTAATCCTTCCTCAATATCTTAATCCTTCCTCAACTATTATGACCCTTTCTCCTCTGTGCTTCAAAGATCCCATCTTCTCTACATTCAACAGGAGTAGTGGCCACCAGGGCCTTTAGAGGGGAGGGAGATGGGCATGCCATAGGGCTGCCTGCAGTAAATCATCTTAGCACAGCCAACAGCTCCTGTCACCCATTACATAGAGGTGGATGTTTTGGCAACAGGATTAGCTGGAGCCAGAGCTGATGGCTACAGAACAGCCCAGGACAAAAATATGCTGGCCACTGTGTGGTATCTAAGGCATGTCTTTGGAGTTTAACTCCTGTGGCTGATGGTGGGCTCCAGCTTCTTGCCCCTCAGAGAAAAGGGGAAAACAGTGAATTGGACCTTTGCTGGTTTTGTTTCCCTTGACTTGCCAGTAGCCCCTAAAATCTGAAGCCTAGTTCTGAGCTGTCTGCTTTGATGAGAGTAGAAATATTTGTGTGACCTCTATGTATTTGGAGGATGTTTGGCAGAGGGGCAGTGCTAAGTTGGCTGATGCTCTGGCCCCTTCCCACAGTGTCTCTAAATGGAGCTGTTTTCTCCTTTCCCAGGGTACTGATCACCCTTGCACAGCCAACAACCCAGAGACTTGCTCCACCTCTCTTTCACCACAAGACTTTATCAACCTGTTCAGGTTCTGAACTTGGGTCACCGCAGCTTACGCGATTCTTACAGGACACTTTATGCCACCGAGCTTGGACACTCCGTTTGTAAATAGTGTAAATATTCATGTTTGTTCAAAGCTCCTGAGTCAAGCAGCAAGAGGATCTCAGAGATGAAAGGTGAAATTACTCACTGACGTGCAGCACTTAAGGAATACAGACTTCTGTAGGACTGGTGCATACATGCAGCATGTTGTACAGAGTCCCTTTTTTATGATCAGAGTACAAGATACAGGGCAAAAAACCCTTCATTTTTCATTTTTAGAAGTTAAAAATGAATTTGCCCCACAACTATGAGAACTCTTTTGGTTTGTTTCTCATAGAGAGAAAGCAATATGAGGCTAGGACTGTTGAACTGTTTATCCATCTGGTTTTATTTAGCATACATATTTATAAATATGACGTTTTAAAAATATTTATGAAAAATATCCCTGTGACAAGTTTAATAATACTTTTGTGTTTAAAGTGGACACATTCTGAAATACTTAGGATAGAAGCTCTAGCCTACTTGTAAAAGAATCGCACCATACCACTTTCTACCTCTAATAGATCTGAGTACCTTTCAAACAAAAATCCAGTGTACAATGTGAACTTTTGTATTTTGTACAACGATTTAAAGGGAAATGTTTGTGATAGTAAGCATCTTTTCTGGTATTAATGCTTACCTCTTTACGTGAGTTTTCTTTCTATACTCAGTGCTTGAATGCCTAGGTGATAGGCACCATATAAATACCTAAGACTTTACTCCATCCTCTTTTAATTTGTTGGTTTTATGAAAGACTAAGCAAAAGGGAAAAGAGAAGCCACAAGAATGAAGATTACCTAAAAGGGAGGAAGTTCTATTATAGAGAAACAAAGGACTGGATTTAATCTTACAATGTAAATTGCATCAATTCCACTAGGTTAATTGCACTGGTTGAAAACCCAAGTGAGGTTTGAATCTGGTTCTTCAAAGTTTCCCTTGTTTTCCATGATGTACACTGCTCTGTATTCCCACTGCTGTCAAGTGCATTTGGTCATTTTGGAGCTGGTAAAATACAGGAAGAACTGGGCTGTTGAGCGTAGCGAAATGATGCGGTTTTTATTCACTGGAGGACTGGTAGCATCGTGGTTTAATTTCAGACTACTGGAGTGCAGAGTGATGAGCAAGACAGCATGAAGAAGTAGGTCAGCATTTTCCTAAACCCAGCAGTCAGGACTGGGCTAAGCAAGTGATTTCCAACACGTCACTTGACATCTTTGGTTATTCCTCCGTGCCACTGGTAAAGATCCAGCCGAGTCCTTTCTGCTTCCAGTGCTGAGTTCTTGATGGGATCTTCTGACACTTGCCTAGGGCTAAATTTTCAGTCCTTTGGAATAAGTGGCCAGATTAACTTCACTGTGGCTGTGATCCCACTCATCGTGTCCTCTGTTGCATACCACACTGCACTTTACCCTACAGGGGAGCTAGAAGAATCCAACTCGTATATAACAATTGGAAACCCTGCAGTGGAATTTTTTTGCCATTTGCCAGTAGATTTCCTGTGTAGCACTTTCTCTGCATGATGGAAGCAGGATACCTCGGAAGGGTAAATATTTAGTGGACTGTGTGTGACTATGTACAAAGAATTGTGAGGAAGAGGAGTACTCAGGACAATTCAGGAAGAACTACTTGAGTTAATTATTGTTAAATATTCTGTTCCTTTTTTTACATTTTTATAACTGACTTTCAACACTTTTCTGCAGCTTTTTGTAACTTTAAAAATTGACAGTATTTGCGTTTTTGCAAACTAAATCACTTTGCATACTCTTGGAAGAGAAGCAAAAAGGGAAAAAAGCTGCCTCTAGATGGAGCAGTGCAGAAGGTGGGAGGAAGACCAGGAAAATGCTGATAAGAACTGCCCCTTCTCCCGCCTTCCAACAGCAAACCCAAGCTTTTGCTCTTCCAGAGAGCTCTGTGAGCCTGTCCCACCCCTAGTCATGGCCCAGAGCTTGGCAGTCTCCAGAGATGAGGAGAAAACACGTGTGATTTAGGAAGCTTGATATTAGTGTTGATGCCTCATCCATCAGTTTGACTGCAGGTGGAAAACATAAGCCTGCTGATGGTTTTCATGTCAACTGAAAGTGATTTAAAAGCTGTTACCTTGGAAAAATGAACTTACACTTGTCCAGGGGGGGGTGTTTGTAAGTGAAGAAGGCCAGTTTCTGTTTTCATTCCTGTATTGACAGCAGCGGATAAATGAGGCTGAAATCTGGCTCAGTGAATGAGGACATTAAGGACAGAAACGTGCAAGTGAAGGGAGTGAAGCATTGCCACTGTATTTGGTTATTCCTGTAGCTCCTTTTCCTAAAAGTGAGAGGACCCTGTGCTCCTTGGCATCTTCTGTTTCCAGCTCTCACTTGGAGATTGTTTGTTTCATAGTCTCGCCCTTGCCACCCATAGAGAGGCAACCTGTTGAGATGGGGAGGCAGCAGAACTTCAGTATGAAATGCTGGGGGGTTGCCTAGTCTGAATCCATGTTTAGCAGATACCACTTATCCACTGTGAGACTGTGGCAATGGGTGAATTCTAAGCTCAGGTTTGAATCTGACCTAGTGTTTTTCCTGTAGAGCAGGACAGAAAATCCCAGCATTTGGCTGCAGTTTGGGTACATCTCAGCTGTAGCCATTGCCTCTATCAACCTTTCACTGGTCTTGAGCAAAGAGTTTATTCTTTGTCCTCTGCCCAGAGGTCATGCTGAAAATATAATCTGCAACTGAGGCTCCTATTAACAAAACTTATTTCAATTAGTGTGTTTTTATTTCTTAGCACTGTGTAGATCTTAAAGGATGACTTGTTAGTACATGCAGACACTTGTTGTGTTCCTTGGGCAGAGTGCTGGGATGTTGCTGTCAGTGTCCAAAGCAGCAGAAGACCCAGCAACTGCTGTACTGCAGAACAAAAAGGGCTAAGCAAAAAGAAACAAAATAAGCCCCATTCAGTTGCTGCCTCAGTCATTGCCCTCCTGCTACAGCAACTGTCAAATAAGACCTTTATCTCTTTGGGAGACTCATTGTTTCTTGAGTGACTGGTACAGGGCGATATCGTGGTGAACTAAATACTCTTGTATTTAAAATGAAATGGTTTTGCATCCAAATTTCATAGTCTAACCTCTTATAAACAAAGTGACCAGTATTTTAGCAGTGCAAAGGCATCTGCTTGGCTGAGGATGGCAGAGTAACAAAAGCAGCTGTGGTAACAGGGGCTTTCAGGCAGGATGGTGTAAGGCTGCTCTTGTGCAAAAATGACCTCTTTCTTTTAGGACAATTGTGGTAAAGCTGTAATGAAGGAAAAAAAGGCTTTTATTTACATTTTGGTAACAGAATGTACTTTGTAAATGGCATTGCACCTTCCAGTTAGTTGATGCATTCCCATTAGACATGCATCAGTTCTTATGCTAGGGAAGGAGGGTTTTTTCTCTCTTTGTGGTTTTCTCCTGCAAGCATATCCAGAGAAATCTCATTACCTTCAGAGGATGTGTTAACCAGAGCAGCAGTGTGGACCATGGTGCTGTGAAGAGGAAAATAGATTCATGCAGGAGAGGAAGCTTAGGAAGAGAGGGATCCCAGAGGTGATTTGTTTCAGCTTGCTAGAAGAGGCAGGTATTTGGAGTTTGTTCTTAATGTGATAGCCACTTCAACAGGCACAATTTCAGCTGTACATACCTTAAGCCATTTATACTAACTATGGTATGGTAAAGTTTGATCATAAAATGTGTGCACATCCTCTTAGATTGTTTGGGTTTCCTTTTTAATTGTGTTTCTAGATCCTTTTATTTTGTAAAGTGATTAGGAAAACTTGTATTGCTTTGAAGACATTGCTTTGTATGTAAACATTTAATTGCACCCTGCCACTTTCTGTATATGAGAGTATGTTTTTTTTATTCTTTGCCATCAGGTTTTGAACTGTTTGTGTTCCCATTTCTGTTTGACTTCAAATATTCTTGCAGAGCTATCACCTTCTAGAACATATGCAGGTATTAAACCACCTTTTCCTGCCCAGGAAATTCCTTATCCCTTAGTAGCTAAATTTGACTTAGAACAGGAACATTTCAAATTCTGTTATGGAGCTAATAAATCAGATGAGCTGTTTCATCCTTATCTTCTGCTTGGTACAGATCAGTGTTGTCCTCTGAGGTTGCTTTTAAAACCCACTGCACAGCTTCCCCATAGATCAGAACCTTGGCCAAAAAAAAACCAGCTTTAAATTAAAATGCCATTCTTTCTAGCTGGCCTGTTTGCAAAAACATAGACACTGTGGAGCTGATGGCTGACCAGGCTGATAAAAGACTCACTTTTACAAGGTTTGGGACTCTTGCATTCTGCTTGTGCTACTTTTTGTAGCTTACTACTTATGCTGAGGCTTGGTGCAGGGCTGTGAAGATGTGGCCAGCCATCCCCACAGCTGTCAGCAGTGGTTGCAGGGCTGTGGGAGTCTCTTTACTCGTGCCTGATTTCTATCCCATGTCGTCCTCTGGTGATTTAATTGGTAGCAAATCGGCTTTGCAGGCCCAAAGCCCCAGTGAGAACAAATCCATATTGTCCTTGACACATGCAGTCTCCAGTGTATTAATACCTTGGAACACCTGAAAGATTCCCCCTCCATTGACCAAGCACAGCCCTTTTTCCACCTGGAAGAGCAACTGAGGGTGGAACTTGTGTGCTGCAGAGAATGCTAACAGGTCAGCTACCAAGAGAACATTTTAATTTGAAATTGCAAGTATGCTCATCTTTAGGAACTAATCTGCAGTAATTATAAATACCTACTTAAATATGGAAGAGAGTGTGTGTTCTGTTTTGTTTTTCCTCTAAGTTGTAAGTAGAGATTCTGAGAAGTGAAAGGCATCCCTTGTATAATAAGACTTCTGTTTAATATTACTGTGTGGTTAAAATCCTTCCATTATAAATTTGCACACTTTTTTCTTCTTCCCTTGCATGTTCAACTCTGATTTTTACAGCTGTTCTGTGCAGACAGTAATGTATTTTTGTAAAACATTTTTGACACTGAATTGCAATAAATGTTCAAACAATGTGAACCACAGAGTTGACTGTCTCATTGCTTCCAAGTTGGTGACCTTATCAGACTGAGCTTCTGGTGACTGTAAGCAGAGACTCTTCTGCAGGAACATCCAGAACTCGAGTTGCTGTAGCAGCAGAAGAATATCCCAGATAGAGCTGTTGTTTCATTTTGCCTCGAAGGAAAATGAGATGAACGGAGCCCTCACTTCTACCAAAAATAAAATAGTGTTCACACAGAGCTCAAGTTCATGCATCTGTACTAACCCAAAGCACAGCAGTGAGTGTTGCCTCAGAAGAGATCAGCAGTGCTCACACAGGTCTGACAGCTTCAACTCCAACTTGTGGCTTATGGAAATGGACATGTTACCCAAGTGACTTCATCTTTTTTTTCAGTTACAATTGCATATGGTTGGAGTCAGGACTGCAACAGTCCAACACAAGCTCTTGCTCAGAGAGAATGTGAGTAGGAGCCCACTGAAGGGACTCCCAGTCTATTAGGGAAAAGCAGTTGAAAAAGCAAATGAAATGTGTCTTGTGTTGGAACAGGAGAAGTTATTATCCTAAGACAGGACTACTTGCCTCATGAAAGCTATGCCAGCTATGAAAATAAGCACAAAAGGCAGATGCTTTGGTTTTAATCTCATTTGAAACGTTGAGTAAGGTATGCTTGAGTGGTTTCATGAGTCTTTTTGTAGCTATGCTGTGCTTCAGGTCTATAGTTAGGGGATTGCACCCCCAGGTACAAGCCTGTAGAAACATGGGACAGTCTACAAGATCACCAGAGCCTTTCAAACAAGGCAATGAGAAAGCTGTCAAGACACTACTCTTACTCAAACTTTCTCAAAAATATTCTGTTCTACTTATTTTAATAGACTAAATACTTTAAGGGGAAAGCTTGAACTTTTCAGGAATGTGTTGGGTGGGTCAGTCAGGTCTGTCTATAATTCTTCCCATTTTCATGTTATTGCTGCTAACACCACGTTTTTAGGGGTGCTGAGACATAGGTGATGAGGCAGCTTGAAGCATGGATGAGGTTCTCCCTTGATCCATGCTAAGTTATCCTTTAGAATTCCTTCAGGTGCCCTCACTGTCTGTCTCTAGCCTAACAAAAAAAGTAGAGTTTGGGCAAAAAGCACTTAGAAACTACTTAAGCAACAAATACTAAGTTTATGATCCAGCTTTGCCCCAACTTTCCCTAATCCTTGGTTCTGCTTCCCTGCTTTACAAGGGGCGTGGGGGTGAACCCCAGCCAGTCATGCAAAGGGTTGCTTTATTTTTGGCAAAACCTGAGCTGCTCCTGCCATCAAAACTGCAGAAATTAGAGAGATCTGTTTTCTAAAGGCTATAAATAACTCGTGTGGGTTCAAAGGCCTTCCCTAAGCTGGAAAGACACCAGTCCACCCGTCACCATTCTTGATGAATAGTATAATGTGCTTTTTAGTAGAAATTAAATAAATGCCTTTTAATATGTTTTCCTTGGATTGTTTTGGTCCTGGTCAGAACAGGCCTTGAATACAAGAGGCAGCACCCGCAGGTTTTACAGCCGAGGTGGCAGGTCCAGCTCAGGCCCCCAGGGGTGCTGCCATTTTCATGTGACTGCTGAAAGTGGGTGGTGGGATGGGAAAGGTGCCTACTCCCAGCTTCACAGGATAAATAAACAAACAGCCCTGTGGGATTTGTGCTTATGGAGGGAGAAATGCAGTCAGTGCCGGAAACACGAGTTCCTCCTCCTCACAGCACAACATAGATTTTGACTTATTTTAACAGGGCTTTGCAGCGTTGAGTTAAAAATACATACATGAAAGAATGGGCTTCTTTGTAAAGTACATAAAAATTATGTCTCTATGGGTAATATTTGATGGAAATGGTCTGTGTGCCAAACTATCAGCAATGACCTAGAAGCAGCTTTGCTCCCTGCCTGCACCCAGCACCTGGCTCAGGTTTGTGGCAGTTTTGTTTTCTCCTTCCTTTTCCTCCACAGGTAAAACTCAGTACTTTTGTGAGGGGCTTATCTCATGTTAAAGGCCAGAAATCTCCTCCTCTCCCTCCTCCTGCTCTGGTGCAGCAGCCCAGCTGGTGGGAAGAGTGTCTGAGGAGGCTCTGTGTCCATGAGGCAGTTAGCAGGCTTAACCCAGAGCCAACATCCAGCCCAACAATGACCTGATGAAACTCCCATTGAGTCTGTTCATGACTGAACAAGCATTTATATGCTTTCATAGCTAGGGACTTTCACCCTTGCCTTCCCAAGACGACGTATCTCTTGGTACCACAGCAATTGCTTTTCTCCTTGAAGTCTGGGTCACCCTCCTCAGCTGGACCTGGGGGACATTTTGTTGCTGGTTCTCCCACCAGAACCTGACTGTGGTGTGCAACGTAGTCTATCTTTTAAATTAGTTTCTCCTGGTCTTTTTATAGCTCTCTTGTTGAACAGGAATTTATTCTTTCTTTTTTGGATATAGCTGGAGGTGTAAATCCAGATAAATATAACTCCTGAGGGGGATCAACCTGTCCGTGCCACAGCTCTCATTAGTGCTTCTGTTGCTGCCAGTGTATATACAGCAACCAGGCTCCTTTTTAAACCTCTGAAACTGAAGTAATTTTATTTGGGTTTTTTTCTTCCTTATAGACAATTAAATGGTTCTCCTTTTTGGCTCCTGTTGGTAGGTAGAAACCTACAATCTTTCTCTTACCACACACTTTTATATTTAAAGCCTCTATTTTTAACCCAATGGTGGGATTCAGGGTTAATGTTCGTTAGATCTGTGTCTAGACAGTTGTGAAAAACAGGAAATGAATTACATTATAGTAGGAAAGGAGAATTTAACCTTTTCTCTCCTCTGTAACACATGTGACTGGGGAAAATATGTTACAGCAGAGTATTTTGGAAAGTTTAAGGAAGTAGAAAAATGAGAACTAAAAAAAAAAAAAAAGCTGGGTTTAGACAAGGCCTTATGGGAATTACTTCACAGAAAATAACAAGCTAGACTCTGCCCTCAGCTACACACAGCCAGTCATTTGTTTCCTCTGGTCTATGCAGAAAAGTTGCATTTATTATTGTCTGCTTATGTTGAACGTTCAGAAGAAAAAAGGAAAAAAAAAAAACAACAAAAAAAACACAGAAGACAAGTTAAGGAGTTCCACACCAGGTGGTGCAGTAGCTGCCAGAGAAGCCACCATGCACCACCCATCCTCTGGCACATGGAGCAAGGCAGAGCAGGTTTTAACACTCCTGAATGTAAAAGCACCTTCTACCCCTTCTCCTCAATTGCCTAAGGCCTCAAGGTCTTAAATATATATATAGATATATATATATTTACAAAGTTATTTATTCTTTATTTGAAGTAGAGACTGCAAAAATGCCAGTTCCCTCTCCTAGCCCTTCAGGAAGGGAAGGCAGGAGCACAGTGACACTGCTCGGGCTGCTGACCTGCGGGGGAAGACTCGAGTTATAAAAGACTGTTGCGATGGAAGGGGTCAAGGCCAGGTTGGATGGGCCTGATCTAGTGGAAGGTGTCCCAGGGGGACTGGAACTACATGTTCTTTAAGGTCCCTTCCAATCCAAACCATTCTATGATTCTATGAATGAACCCAAATTAAGCCTGAACTAGTGCAGGCAGCTGATCTGATGGGAAAGAGCTGGAAGGCATGAACCTTGGTGCTCTTTACCCACTTGTCCTCTCACACTCTGCAAAATGGCTGCTGTTTGGATTCAAAACACACCATGTGTGCAAGTATCTTCAATACTCTTTCTGGGCTGTTTCCTCAGCCCCCTAATATGCCCCCAGTGCTGTATTTTCAAGCCTTTCTCACCTGCTCACAGGGCCCTGGGAGGAGCCAGCAGCCCATCCCAGGAGGCTGCAGGGGCACCAGGCGAGTGCCCTGCTCAGCTGCAAAGTCACCATCCTCCCACCCAGGCTGTCTCTGCCTCTGCCCATGCCTGCTTCTCCCCGAGGGGGCTGCAGGTCCTCACGCCCCATCCCTCTTGCATCAGCTGGAGACAGCCCTGGCCCAGCTGGGCGCTGTCGCAGGGACCCTGTTTATCTCCTGCACAAGTTGCCTCCCTCATCTGCAGCTCTTGGCTGCAGCCAAATGTTTATGCTCACTGCACAGAGACACTGACATCCCCCTGCCAGAGCAGCAAGGCCTTCCCAAGGATCCTCCATGCCACTTAGCCCAGGCTCAGCCATTCCTGCCCTCCCAGGACCCCAGCTCTCTTCTTTGGTGGATCCAGGAGCAGGGAGGAAAGGGATTAGGTCCTCCTCAGGACTGTTTATGTGCTTCATTTTATCATGATGACTTTTAATTTTGGAGGTGCGTGAATATGAAGTGTACAAATAACTGGAATAATACTGCAGCTAACTTTATGGTGTCTTTAGCACAACCCAAAAAGACACAAAAAAAACCAACAAACCCAACACAACAAACAACATCCCTCACAACAGAGCAATCCAAATATATAGAACTGCTAACAGGAGTGGTGAGGATATAATTTAATGCTGCTTAATTGCTAATGCCCAGGTGAGCTTGGCAAGCATGGGAGCTGATACCTGCTGCAAAACACACTGCCCTGAAAGAAATCATCTGTGTGTGCATGCACAGAGAGGCACACAGCCACGTGCCTGCAGACGTACAGCCACACAGTTAATAAAAGCTGTCTTTCAGAAGTCTGGCTCTGTAATGTAAGGAAGGTCAATAATTTTCTTGTCAGCAGAAGCTTCGCTTGAAGGAGAGGCTTTAGGACATGGCTCATCTTGTGGTGGGGAAGGAATGTTTCTGCATTAATCACAAACTTCTTTTTTTTGTGTGTGTGAATATATTCTGCCTGATGTAAGCACCGCCTGCTTGACAGTCTTAAAGCAGGCAGAAATTGCTTGATTTACAGATGAGGTGGAAATCTGAACAGAAAAGGATACAGATATTCCAAGGGTCCTCATTTAGGTCCTTCTCCATGGGCACCCCTGAAGTCTCTTCATGTTGGAAACTGATAGAGCAACCCCAGAGCTCCTCTTGCTGGCCAGGGTGTTTTGCTGTAATACCCTCTCAGATATCTCAAGAAGCCACTTTTACCTCCAGCCCATCCTCAGGTTACCAGATGAACTGCATCAGCTGGGATCTTGCATCCCACTTAATATTTAATCACCCTTTGCCCTCATTTTCTTAAGTCGGCAGTGAAACCCTAGCTAGTCTGTGGCTCAGCACAGCAGTATTTTATTACAGAAAGCTCAAAACAAAGCTTCCACTTGCTAAAGCAGCCGTGCTAATGGCTGTGCCGGCAGTTGAAGGAGAGGCTTTAGGACATGGCTCATCTTGTGGTGGGGAAGGAATGTTTCTGCATTAATCACAAACTTCTTTTTTTTGTGTGTGTGAATATATTCTGCCTGATGTAAGCACCGCCTGCTTGACAGTCTTAAAGCAGGCAGAAATTGCTTGATTTACAGATGAGGTGGAAATCTGAACAGAAAAGGATACAGATATTCCAAGGGTCCTCATTTAGGTCCTTCTCCATGGGGACCCCTGAAGTCTCTTCATGTTGGAAACTGATAGAGCAACCCCAGAGCTCCTCTTGCTGGCCAGGGTGTTTTGCTGTAATACCCTCTCAGATATCTCAAGAAGCCACTTTTACCTCCAGCCCATCCTCAGGTTACCAGATGAACTGCATCAGCTGGGATCTTGCATCCCACTTAATATTTAATCACCCTTTGCCCTCATTTTCTTAAGTCGGCAGTGAAACCCTAGCTAGTCTGTGGCTCAGCACAGCAGTATTTTATTACAGAAAGCTCAAAACAAAGCTTCCACTTGCTAAAGCAGCCGTGCTAATGGCTGTGCCGGCAGAGCTCCATAGATCATCCTCTGAACAGCATCAAGCAGCAGCCAGAAGCAGTTACAACATGATTTGGGAGCTGCCTATGCTGCACTATGTGGACAGGGCAGAGGACTTTCCTGCAAGATGTAACAATACCATCTCAGACAAGACCAAATAATGATGAAGGTGGCAACGCCTCTTTTGGACTCCACACGTGTACTTTGGTCACGTGTAGGGCCTCAGATGTCCCCAAGGCTGACGGGCTCCATGTGTGGTTTTTTGCCATAGACTCCATTTACTAAGCCAAGGCAATTGCTCATTGAATGAGCACAAATAATCCCCAATTCTGAGCATTTCTGTCAACCCAGCAAGCATTCCAAGAGGGCTGGTAATGTTCTGCCAGTTCCACCCCCCCCTTGTGTTGCCCCTGCATGGAGTCAATGACAGGGACACGGTGGCCCCTGGCCAGGGCTGGGACATTCCACAGCCACGGATTTCCACTGTGGTTCAGAGCACCAAGGCCACAGAGAACATGGGCAGAAAGGTTTCACTGGGGCTTTTCAGCCTTTGCGGGGGGCAACTGCTTTTCCTCGGCTTGTGCAGCCTTTTGCAACAGCTCAGGGAGGCCAGGGCTTTGCCTCCATGCATGGACCCCATCTCCATGCACAGTGTGAGCCTGGAGAGGCTGGTGAGCAGTGGTGGCTGAGGCTGCAGGTGGCTCTTCTCTGCTGGGAACCAAGTCCCTCACTTGGCCTTCCAGATATCAAAACTACTCAACCTGTATTTTTTTGTTTAATCATTATCAAATAAATTAAATGAGAATGGGGATTAAGGAAACAATCTTCCAAGTAAAACAACTCCAACGGATCCAGCAGGTAGGGCACTGAAAATCCCCTCAAAGTCCCTTCTTCCCAACCTACTGCTGGGAACAAAGTAGGGGGAGCTCTGTGCCCGTGCCCCTGAGCTGGGAGAGAGGTTGGACCCTGGCAGCCTTTCCCAGCACAACACGTTATTCTGCATCTCAGGACAGAGCTGGTTGGGCTCCATTTACTTCGTAGCAGCTCCATGGAATGATGCATTTGAAAACAACTTCTGGCCAGACACATACCTTAGCATATTAAAAGGTATTTTTAGTACAGAGCAGATCAAACTCTGCTTTCAGCTGCACTAAGACAACTCTATAACAGACTTTGCTGGCAGCACCACATATTCATGCTGAGGTAGCCACTGGTAGTAGCTACTTGGCTAAATAGTCACATTTACTTCACACAAGGCAAAAAAACACAAGCACAGATAAATGCTGATGGGATTCCTGACTTACAGCAGGCTGGTTTGTTGTTGTTTTTTTTTCTGAGGAGTGTGACTTTGCCTGATAAAAGTTTGAATTGCTGGAAAAAAAGCATCACGTAGCAAGGACAAAATACTCTGCATGTCGCCTCCTGGATTTGTGATGACTTTGTTTTTGCACTGGTACAAATATAACCATGACCGTCTCATACAGCAAAGTGGCCTGTGATGAGTACAGTATAAATAGCCAAACTGATTACACGGGCTATAAACAAGGACTGGAAACCCTTGCTTCACCCCACCAGCAGTTAGAAATGGTGGGAGCAGGAGCTTTGCAGCTAAATGGTTAAAAGCTGCAGCAGAACAGCAGCCGAGCAGGGACGGTGGGAAGCATGAGGCCACAATTGCATGCTAAAAAGAAGGGAAGGCTGAGATAACTACCATCTTCTTACTGTGTAGGCCGTTTAAAAAAAAAAACAAACAAAACATATAATGATTCCTGCCTTATTGCAGTGTTTGGGTTCCAGATATAGCCTTGCATGGGAAGGCCGGTATGACACTGGACCAGGCCAAATGAGCATTTCCTGCTTTTAAGTAATATAATGTCAGGAATCCAGCTGGTCAGAAACACCCTGCTCATCTCCCTCTGAACCAGACACTGGAAATGAGCTTCAGGTGAATAATGCTGCTTTACTCAGGCTTTTTGAGTGACAGTTCATGGCTCAGGTCCTTTCAATGCTTATTTTTATGGCTATAAAATGAAGCTCGGTGTGCCTTGTGCCTAGGAAGTGGCTTAGCTCACTCAGAAACTCAGGGACTTGCCAGAGGCCTTAGATAACTAACTAAGATTTGCTTTAGCTGCCCTCAGTATCCAAGGTATTTCCTACTGTAAGTATAAGGAAACATTGAGGATACTTAAGCAACCATATTTGTTTATCTTAGGTCAAACTGGTGAGATTTTCCAGAACCACTACTGCAGCTGCACTTAACTTGTTGAAAGGCTGCATTTGCATGGAGTGCTTTGCTTTTGACTCCATGAGCACAACCAAAAACCTTCCCTAAGAACTAAGCACAGAGCTGCTGAGCAAATCTGAGCAGATGTCTCCAGACACTCACACTCTGGGTATGCTTCATTAACCTTGGCTTCTACTGGGCCAACTCTGCATAAGAAGGAAGCCAGAAGGGAGAACAAAATCACCAGCATTCTCTCCCTTAAACTTCTGAGTTGGTAATTACCTGAAAAGAGACAGATGTCCATGTTTTACCCCAAGAGCAGATGGGATTCTCCAAGCCTGTGAATCCAAAGTGTTACAGAAGGGCAACCCCACCAAACCTGGAGCCATCTGCTCCACTGGGTGATGCATGAAGCAATGCTTTGCTGGTCCTCTTCTCCAGCAGGGTGATTCTTGGCAGTGTCCAGGGACAAGCCACAACCTGGGTCATGGGGCAGTGTCTCAGTAATGGTTCTGCAAGGCACCAAGTGGGAGGTATCTGTGACTAGTGCAGGGACACAGTGGGATTTTCACACCTCCTGCCTATTCCCAGCCACAGCTTTCTCAGGTCATTCAGTCCACAACTCACATTTTCTGAAAAAGTGGGGGGAAAAAACTACAGCACTGTAAAAAGAAAACGCTGGACCAAAGTAATTCTAACAAAAGAAAAGTGGACCCTAGAGATGGCCATGTTACAGTAGATGTTTGGAGAGCAACAGTGCTTCAGAGCACACATGAGGCTCTGGCTGGACAGTGTGGGGGTCAGGAGAGGAGGCCACACATGTCAAAATGTCCAGACCTGGGCTATCATCCTGGAATCTGATTCATATGAACACACCCCTGAGCTTCCCTGTCTCCTTGAATAGTGCAGATCAGATTGCAGCATCCCAGGTACCTAAATTTAGCCTCTGAAGTCCAAAATTGATAGCGAAGCAATTAGTCTGATATTATAAGGTGTTACACGCCCCTTTGGGTAGGGATTGTGGATGTTGAACGGATCCCCAAAAATTGGTAGCTGGTTTGACAACGCTGGCAGGTGGCCCCTAATGGGCAGGAAGGACTTGCAGTGACACTGGAGACTCAGGCAGCCAAGGACAATGTGTAACCCATTAGCTGCAGCTTTGCAAGATATGGATCTGCTGCCAGAGTGATATTATTTTTAACTGCACCAGCTGGTGGCAGGGCCGAGCATGCAGGAGAAGGCCTCTGGCCAAGTGTCGGGACGTCCACAAATCCTGACTGCTCTCTGCTGGCCAACCGAGAAATGGTATTTTCCCCAGACAGACCTGGTCACGTTGAGTTTGCAAAAATGCGCAGAACAAGGAAACGCCTGGCAGGAAAAACAACAGCTTTTTTTTTTTTCCTGAAGTCCCAAACTGGCAAATAAAAGAGGTTAGTTATCAAATAAACTACATTCTTAACTAAAAAGCAGCAACAAGGAAGTGAAAGAAAAAGGAAAGACGCGGGTGTCCTGTCTCATGTGGCAGCTCAATGCATCGATGGCCTGATGGAGGTGAGAGAAACTACCCCAGAGGTTGGATTCCCCCATTCTGAGCTCCCCCCCATCAAGCTATTAAGGTCTTGCCCTATAATTGCTGGAGAATTTCCAATGATCAACAGAATACAGAAGCCAGCAGCCCATGGGACTGTGAGTAACTGACCTGAGGGCGGGGTGGGGGGTGTTGTCCTCGCTTTGTTCAACGCCTGGCTCAAGGGTTGACCTGGTCCAAACAGCCACCACTTAGAGGATCTCAACACACACATACTGTAATAACTGGACAACAGAAAGACTTCACTGTGGGGAAGGACAAGGTAAAGCAGGCTGAAAGGGAATGGAAAGCTAAGCTGCACGACCAAATCATTGTACTGAAAATGAATAAGCAGCATAGCTTTGTGCTGGACACATCAGGGCATCACCTGGACTCAAGGGAGATCAAAGTCTCAAGGGCTGAGGATACCATAGAGTTTAGGTGAGCAGATGCTGATCCTGCTGTGGCAGTGCACCCCAGCAAATCAGCCCTGCAGTAATGCCAGATGAGACCCTAAATGAGCACTTGGTGTATTCCTGAATTCTGCCTTTCTGATAACACATCTTCTGAAACGGTGATGAAATGCCACCAAGCTGGAAGGGCTACAGAGACAGCATCACAATATCAACATCCTCAGCACAAAATTAAACAATTCTCTGACTTTTAACTATCCCTCTGGAATGGTAACTCTTTACAAGAGCTACAAAAATATTGTTAAATATAGAAAAGCTATCATCACACACCCCCAGCCTGGCAGATGTAAAATCAAGCATCAGTTTGGAATTATTAGCGAGAAAAGTGACTGTCTCTTCATTGTTTGTTTGTTTGGTTTTAGTCTTCTATATCTTGAATAATGGTTGTGGCTGTTCTTATCAGACTCAATCCTGAAACTAGATTAAACCAGGCAAATTCTTTTGTCTGAGCCTCACTAAAGGGAATGTGCCACAGATTTCAGACAGTGGAAACCAGCTGAGGATGGCAGCTCAGCATTTGAATCAAATTACAAACTCAAGTAGGGAGAGATGGGAACATGAAGTTCTGCAGCAACTTGAAGGGTCTGTTGAGAAATGCACAGGAACTCTGTCTGCATGAGACTCAATCGCTTACTTGAAGGATAAAGTGTTTAAAACAACATCTCAAACATGGATCTTTAAATTCTCAGTTCTCTACTGTCTGACCTGGGCAGTAAGTGCAGTGCCCTGGGCACTGGGTTAGCATCCATACAGAGCTGAGCAGGCAAATTGCTGCTGCTGTGCACATTCACAACCAGTCTTCACATCACTCAGAAATGGTAAACACATCTCTGCTCATTCAAAGCATGCTTGCCACATCAGCATCACACAAGAAGAGCTGCCATTTCATCCAAACACCGATAATTCAGACCTTTTACACAGGTGGGTTAAAACCAGAGCTCCCCCTCTTGGGACAGCTCTGAGCACCAGTTCATCAGGAATCTTGAGTTCCATCATCTTCTGGGGAAGCCAGTTCAGACAGACAGAAACTAGAGACCAGCTTTCCCACTCGGGATGACTGCTTTGACAACTGGGCTCCTGTCTGCAGTCAGTGCTGGCACTCAAGGAATCTGTGAGGTAGCAGCCTGTCTGCAACCAGCTGTGCTGCATCTGGCAACAGAAAGAGAAGCTTCTACCTTCAGCCAGCCCTCATGACACAGAAGAAGAGATGTCTGCATGAAGTGAAGCAATCCCATAGTTGTTCAACAGTCTGTCTCTGCTGTTAACATGCTAAGTAAATTCTCTGGAACTGATCTGAGATAAAGTAATACAATATAGCAACACACTATATAAGAGTAATATGCATATAAGTGTCTTTGCTGTTTTTATACTTTTCTGTAATTACAAATATAATGATCCCTTAATAATGAAAACTGTTGCTATGCTTTCCCTCACCAAGACTGAAGTCCATCACAGATATTTACTGTAGACTCAATCCCAGTAGGTTTCCAAGGCTCAACTGGATAAAGTCCTGAGCAGCCAGCCTGGTGTGACTTGATTTGAACAGGACACTGGACTGGAAACACCTGACCCTTCTAACCTGAATTATTATACCAGGCTGTGATTCTATGATATGCTAGTATGTAAAGTAAAATGGGTCCAAAACCAGATAATTA
>NW_009951948.1:720849-737486 GCF_000747805.2 Chaetura pelagica | reverse complement strand
ACTCCAAACCAATCAATGTGATGGCTTTCCTAGGTTTCCCTGCAAAGGAGCAGCTTGGTATCACCTCTAAGGAAAGTCAGCAGCAAGCAATCCTGGAGGGGGGAGGCTTTCTCATTCCCTTCCCCCCAACCATATGTCCCTGCTGATTTCCTTATACCAGCAAGAGCAGCTGTCTGACCTCATGGCAAGCCAGTTCTAGGAGCTGAGAGGCAGGAAAAAGCAAAACTTCTTTATGTTGGTTTAGCTTCCTACCCTGGATTACCATGGGGCTGGGAGAAAGCCAAGTGCAAACATACAGGAGGAGATGAGAATGCACAGCCTGTGTAAGAAAGAAAAGAAACTGCACCTTCTCGCAACTGTCAGCATTAGAACAGTTTAAATGACATGGCAGAAATTTAATTCTCCCCTCGTGCAGGACAGAAGCCTAGATACCTACCTGGTTTTATACAGTGCTTGGGAGTTCAAGATTATACTACTGAGTCTTATGTTCCCTTTCATAGAATCATAGAATGATTTGGGTTGTGTGAGGGACCAGCCCTCCAGACCTACCTTGGGAAATGATATTGAAACCCCATTGTAGCCCCTGCTCATATGCATCCCAAAAGGCCTGCATGGAAGGATGGAGACTGCAGGAATGGTCTGCATAGGCATCAGGCCTGCATAGATGAGGTAAGGACAAGGACTGAGATAATGACAATGATGGACAAGGATCAAGGGGCAGAGGGGGTGTAGGTGCACTCCAGCTGCTCACACATGTATGGCTCAATCACACGTACTCATTGCGATATATAAAATAGGGGGCTGCAATGGTAGGCTTGGGGAGTTTCATCAACACTGACCACAGACACCGACCCTCCCCTGTTGGCTGGACCAACGACTCTGGATCCAGGACCGGTGACTTTCCTGTCCTCTTTATCTCTCTCTTTTTATCCTTTTCCTTCTGCACCCCCCTTCCTCTCACCTTTTTCTTCTCATCCCCTTTTCCTTAATATATATATATATGCAGGTGGTTTTGTTTAGGCTGTTCAATATTAACTCCTACTAATGTGATAAATGTGTTATTTGTTATAAGCAGACCTTGTGTGTTGCTGCACCTTAATCTGATCAAGGGGCATTGGACGGTTGAGCTTTTGCTTGGACCGTCATACTCTGGGAAAAGACCAGGTCTGAGAGAAGGATTTTGGGCCCAGGTGCACCTGGGCTCCTCTCTGAAGGAAGTCTAGAAAGCAAGGGGGTTCAGTCCTCATCTCCCTGGGCTGCCCAGTCTGAGTTGTGACACGAACAGGACTGGATCCAGCTGTCCTTGGCTCCTCTATTGCAGTAGGAGCTTAGAAAGCAAGGGGATCCAGTTCTAACCTTCCTGGGTTATTAAATCCGGGCCGTGTCAGGTTGGAAGGGAACTTCAGGATCATCTACTGCCAACCCTCCTGCATGGACAGGGACACCTCCCACTAGACCAGGTTGCTCAAAGTCCTGTCCAACCTGGCCTTGAACACTTCCAGGGATGGGGCATCCACAACCTCCCTGGGCAGCCTGTTCCAGTCTCTCATCACCCTCACAGTAAAGAATTTCTTCCTAATGTCTAATCTAAATCTACCCTGCACTAGTTTAGGGCCATTGCCCTTCGTCTTATCACTACACACTGTTGTAAAAAGCTCCACCCCGTATTTCCGTATTTCCTGTAGCCCCTTCAGGTACTGGAAGGCTGTCCTCAGAGCCTTCTCTTCTCCGGGCTGGACAACCCAAACTCTCTCATCCTGTCTTCACAGCAGAGGTGCTCCCAGCCTTTGATTATCTTCGTGGCCCTCCTCTGGACTTGCTCCATATCCTTCTTGTGTTGGTGGCTCCAGAATTGGCCACAGTACTCCAGGTGGGGTCTCATGAGAATGAAGTAGAGGGGCAGAATCACCTCCCTTGACCTGCTGGCCACGTTCCTTCTGATGCAGCCCAGGACACAGTTTTCTGTGGGTCTGGCCCTTAGGCTTCTGCTAAAAAAGCCTAATTGATAAAGTTGGTGACAAAACTGAGATGTGCCATCTCTTGATAAAAGTGATAGAAATCATCATACAAAGAAAATACATTGTATCTCACTTGTAAAATGTAGTGATATTAACAATTTGAGCTAAAACGTTCAGTACTGGTATGCACATGTTTATCCAGAAGTTTTTCTTAGAGTCTGTAAATGCTCTTTTCAAGTTGGGCACAGTAGCTGTAAAAGTAATATGTTTACAGTGGGATGTCTGCCTTTCATTTGACATATTAAAAAACAAGTTTGTTACATAATCAAAATAAAACTTTTTATTCAGTTCATTATATTTCTGATTGGGTATTCTATTTGCCCAAATACTTACTTCCATGTAAAGAAATGTAAACCATAAATACAGTGTAAGAGCAGCAAAACAAAACACACCCACTCAAAACAGAAGCAGGGAGAACTTCTTTGTTTGCTTCACTGTCCTTCCAAGGAATAGCTGTAATCAGTCTGTCTGCCAAATCGATGCACAAAATCAGGAAGGGAGAACACTGAGCCCCATCCCACTTCGGGATTCATACTGATGAAATCATCCAAGTTCATCTTTGACTCTAAAAAAGGACCAGAAAAGGGAAATAAATATTTAAGCTCCTGATGCAGCTTCTGCAGCACAGGTATATGTCTATGAAAAAAATGCCTCCCAAGACCTCTTTGATGGTTCATTTCAAAACAGGGAACAGTTCATAGCACAGTTGCTGAGCTGCAGTTCAGCAAGAACCTGCAATTGTTCAGTGCTACAAAAACCTCTATTTCCAGTCTCTGAAATGTTGCTTTTGCCCCTGATCCCTCTCCCTGCCCAGGGAAATAATTACATTATCGCATAAGTAAGTGTCCTTAGTCATTAGAAATGAGTATGCTTAGGGAAGAGTATGATGTTTTCTCTTCCACAGCAACCTAGAGGGGTCAAATAGTGTCAGAGACTTAAGAGTGCAAATAACAACCAACACAGGAAATTCCAGTGCTACAGGTGCTTGTAGCCTTCCTTTGTTCACACAATCCTGGTTACTCAAAAGCAGGGGAGATATTATTGCCCCATGAAGTTCTGAACCAAAGTCACCTTTTGCACTGACCACAGAGGAACTGGATCAGAGCAGCAGCCACAACTGGAAGTTGCTTAGTGCTTCTCAGAAGCAAATAGCCCCTTGGCAAGCCTACAGTTTGTCACTCCCTGCAGTATTTGTTCTCTATTTGCTCTCCTTCCAGCCCTGAACTTTGTCCTTGCTGCTCCTGGGCTCACTGCAAGGTCAGAACATGCAGACTGGAGGAAATGTCTGATGTAACCCAGCCCATGGCCTAGAGGGATGCTCAGGCAAACAAAGGCACAAACCTAGGCTGGGGGAAAACACTTCGTGGTTTTTTTTAATCCTGAAGCAGTGAATGAAGTCAGAGGGGAAAAGGTGAACTGCCATAGTTTCAAGAGAAAAGTCAGCAAGACTGCTCTTTGCCAGGAGTTTGATCTGACCCTGCAAGGAAGCAGAAACCATTCTGTTCTATCCGTGGATCCCAGATTGCCCAGCGGAAAGTGCTGGTGTGCAGTTCTGGGCTTAGGTGCCTGCTGTGTCCTTTTTCTGGAGCTGGCCTGTTACAAGCTTTGCTGACTCAGAAACACACTGATCAGAGGTTTATGATTCCTCAGCCTATTCAGCTCTGACTACATCTCTGGGCTTGTTGTTTTATGTTCTCACTGATGATCAGCACACATAGTATTTTTCAATGCCCATTAAAAGAAAACTGGCAGAGAATGAGTTTAAAGAACAGAGTGGAAGAGACACTGAATTTACTGTTACAGCTTTCCCGTGGTATTTAAAACTATTTATTTTAACATGGATGATTCATGTGTGCATTAAAGGATTAGGAATCAAACAAGAGTAGGCTCTAATGAATGGATTGGAAAATCCATAGGATGGAATTTGGGTCAGCTGCAAAAAGCTTGTGTAATTAGATTTATCATTATGGAGAGCTGAGGAAGGCAAGACAATATTCAAAAGCCCAGACCAAGAAGTCCCAGCCATAATCCAGCCCTCAAAGCCCTCTACTTGTACCACATCTACACTATGGCACAGCTTTGTGATTTTCCTAACCCCAGGTCTCACCACTTCTGAGGTCTGGCCCCTAACTCTTTTCTTATTAACCTCTTTGGGCTTTGCACATGGAAAATCCTTTTGTTCAGCCAAGCTGTCCTACTGCTGAAATTAGTCTAGCAGAACAGGGCCAATTTCTGCCTATGTGAGAATTTAAAATAGTACAAGCCCAGCAATTTGTTGTTGTAGCTTGAAAACAATTAGGGGATAACAGCTTGTGCCTGCTGGTAGTTGTGAGCCTCTCTTCCCATTTCCAACTTGTCTTTTCCTCCCAAATGCTTTTGTTTTAACATTAGCTTAAGATTTGAAAGATCCCTGCTAATCCCCTGCTTTATATGCATTGAACATAGCAAAAAAATAATTTCATTAAACTGTTCTGTGAATGGCAAAGAAGCCTAAGGGGGATTGTTCCAGTAGAGTTACAAACACAGCTGTTAGCAAGTTGGAATTTGCTGTCACAAGGTCTGTAGGAAGGGAAATACTCTTTTACATTCAGGACCACTGTGGCAGAGCATAACAACTTCATCAGGTAAGTTTAATGAAAAGAAAAATTGTTTTAACAAAGCAAACAAGTGAAGAGCAGATGGTCTAAGTACCGGTCAGTAGATGGCACTGAAGTAGTGTGAGAGCTGTTCACCGGAAACAACGTTGTGAGGCCTCTCCTATTTCAGTTCAGGAGATAACAGCCTCTCTATGCCAGCCTTCTTACTCACGTGCTGTATCTGGATGCCATGCATGTTACATCAGACTAACAGCTTCAGAAAATAGCTTGGCAAAAATGCCCGAGAACACCACGTGAGGGACCAGCCCTCAGGACCCACACTTGGGAGGTGGTATTGAAGCACCACTGTAAGCCCTCCAACAAAGCCTGGACTGCCAGAGAGGCTGGAGACAATGCTGATGGCTGCATATGGCCTGCATGTACAGTGACTGAGATAACAGTGGAAGGGCACAGGCTCATGCCAGGTGCTCATTGGTGATGTCTCAATACACTTACTCATCGCTGAGAAACAACTGTTTAAGTGAAACAGGCCTACAGGAGGAGAAGCTGTGATGGTGAGCTTGGGGGGCCTCACTGACACCAACCCTCCCCCCATTGGCAGGACCAACGCTGGATCCAGGACTGGTGATTTTCTATCATCTATCACTCTATTCTTCTTCTGTTCTCTCTTTCTTCCTTCCTTAAATCAATTAAGCAGCACAAGGTCTAACAAAGATTTTACTTAGGTCATGCAGCTTGAATGTACCTGTATTATGACTTCTGTGATCTAAATTATCAGCCTTTATGATCACACAGCCTGAGGTAATAGTTGAAGTATATATTCCTGCCTTCTATAGCTTTAATTAAACCTAGCTCTCAAATACAGACCTTGAGTGTCTTGTTTCACCTTTATCTGATCATGGGGTATCAGACAGTTGAGCATTTCCTTGGAACACATTTTAATCACTCTCCTTGGAAGGGCCAGGTCTGAGACTAAGGTTGGATCCAGCCGCACCTAGGCTCCTCTATGAGGAGGAGTTTAGAAAGCAAGGGGGTCCAATCTGAATCTCCCTTGGTTGCCCTACCTGGGTTGTGACACACCACAAAGTCCTCTTCCTACAGCAGATGAAGAGGGACAAACAGCAGTACTTACAAAAGAGACACCTGGATGCTGCAGTTGACAACGCAAAAGGATTTTCCACCAAAGCAAGGAGGAACATGCTTTATGTAACATTTATACAAGGTCAAGAGCAGCATAATTATTTTTTTTTTAAGATTTACATTACACATGCAGCCCTCCTCAGGTGCGGTGTCTATTAGACTAGTCTGCATTGCTGCATGCTCAGAGCCAATGCTCCCTCTTCAGCCAAACCCACTTTATTATATACACAGTCAATGAGACCTGGCCAGTGCTATCTGGAATTTTTGCATAATTTTATTTTTTTTAATCAAGTCTGATTGCCCCATGCATGAACAAAATAAAAGGCAACACACTATCAGATGGCACTGTTAACCATGATACTCCTGGCTTCTGCCAACAGTAGTTAGAAAGAAATGTTTTATTCAAGCCTCTGCTTGACTCACAGACCTTGGACTAACTGCATAATGACAGCTGCCAAAGGGCTGCTGGAAGCGAGCAAGTCTGAAACAAAGCCTTCAAGATCATTTCTGCTGCTGCCTAGCCCTGGGGGCACCTAAAATACCTAGAAAATTTGGCTCGTGAAACATTTGCTTAGGTGTCTACAGTTCTCTTCAGATCCCTGTCCCTAGCCTGAAGAGGGAAAGAAGTGTTGCAGGCAGAATCAAGAAGGCTCTTACCACAGAGTGTGGTAAAACTGGCCCCACAACCCTAGGGGGTCAGATAGGATTCACCCAATGGTCCTGAGGGAGCTGGCAGAAGTGCTCACCAAGCCTCTTTCCATCATTTATCAGCAGTCCTGGCTAACCAGGGAGGTCCCACTTCACTGGAGGTTAGCAAACGCGAAGCCCATCTACAAGAAGAACCAAATGCAAAGCATCTGAGGGAACTGAGGTTGTTTAGTTTGGAGACGAGGAGGCTGAGGGGAGACCTTATCACTCTCTACAGCCACCTGAAGGGAGGTTGTAGCAAGGTGGGGGTTGGTCTCATCTTCAAAGTAATAAGCAATAGGATATGAGGAAATGGCCTGAAGTTGCACCAGGGGAGATTTAGGTTGGATATTAGGGAAAACATCTTCACTGAAAGGGTTGTCAGGCACTAGAACAGGGTGTCCCTAGAGGTATTTAAAAGACATGCAAGATGTGGTGCATGGTTTAGTGGTGGACTTGGCAGGTTAACAGTAGGACTTGATGATCTTACAGGTCTTTCCCAACCAAAACAATCCAATGATTCTATAGAGGGTGTTGTTCCCACAGTCAAGACATAACTGCCTGTGCAAACCATCCTAGTTCTTAGTGTAAAAGAAAACTGGTCACCTTAAATTGTCTTTCACAGAAAGCAGTGTGATTTCAGTACGACACTGGTGGAATTGAAGTACTTCTATCCTTAGATGCATCTTATTGGCTGTGTCCCCCACCTGATTCATTACTTCCACAAAAGCTCATGAAGTAAGGACCTAACTTGACAGACTGGTGTTTTATTTTCAAATGAGAGGAGCAGAAGGTTCCCATAAAGTGCATATGAGCTACTTATATCCATATTAGTGCTTTTCTTTTTGTTTTCACTAGGATCCTACCATGACCTCAAAGAGAAACTGCAGACATCTGCCTGTCCTCTGTCTAGCAGCACACCTGTTATATAGATGTGTTACACACTGTGCCTCCAGAATTCCTCAGCTGTCCTACTTATGCTCTTCAAAACAAAAAACCCTGCAAGTAAAACCCCATCATTTATGACTGCCAGGGATTTTAATAATCATAATAACAAAAAGCCTTTGCAAATCAACCCTGCCAGTGTGCCACCAAACACCGAGGGAGGGCTGAAATTCAAACCAGTGCTTTTCAGTGTTAGAGCTGATGCCAACAGTTGTATATAAGCTGCAAGACCATCTGTTCTGAGTAATTTTGAAACACACCGTGCAAGCTGTATTTTACACAGGTTTGTAAGGAGAGCTGAGCTCATCAAGACTCATATACTAAACAGAATCAGGCCTTACTAATTTTGTGGAGAGAAGACTTAAAAGAAAACCTCAGGCTGGGCTTGCTGGAGCCCCCAACACAAGGACATGGAGTTCTCGGAGTGAGTCCAGAGAAGGGCCACAACAATGATCAGAGGGCTGGAGCACCTCTCCTACCAAGACAGGCTGAGAGAGTTGGGGCTGTTCAACCTGGAGAGGAGAAGGTTCCAGGGAGAGCTTATAAAAGCTTTTCAGTACCTGAAGGGGCTACAGGAAAGCTGGGGAGGGGCTTTTTACAACAGTGTGTAGTCATAGGATGAGGGGCAATGGCCTTAAACTAGTGCAGGGTAGATTTAGATTAGACATTAGGAAGAAATTCTTCATTATGAGGGTGGTGAGAGACTGGAACAGGCTGCCCAGGGAAGCTGTGGCTGCCCCATCCCTGGAAGTGTTCAAGGCCAGGTTGCATGGGACTTTGAGCAACCTGGTCTAGTGGGGAGTGTCCCTGCCCATGCAGGAGGGTTGGAACTAGATGATCTTTAAGGTCCCTTCCAACCCAAACCATTCTATGAGTTTGAGAATTTATTTTTCTTCAGTTGGTCTTGGGTTGTTTGTTGTTTTTTAAAAAAAAAGTTTAGGTTCATTAAAAAAAAATAAAATAACCTAGCTTCATTTTTTAAAAGCATGGACTGGAATTTATGACTCAGGATAAGTTTATTTTAGAAGGTTTACTGTGCAACCTCATGAGCAGCCCAAATACAGTTTAAGAATTTTTCCTTTTGTGTTATTAATAGGAAAAAATGTTCAATTAGTGACTGATAGAGATTCCTTGATTCAGTTCCAAATGGAATTTCATAATCATTAAATGGGTCTCCAGTATCCTGTCCTAACTCCACACTAAGTAATTACATTATCCTACCAAAAGTCTTATCTGCTTTACATCTGACTTGGATACCATGGAATTTTCTTTTCCCAAATGCTATATATGCAGGCTTAACAGCTGCTCAGCTCTGGAACAGGCAGCATTTTAGTATGGAGGGCAAATATTGTCTTTACAAGTTTACTAAAAACTTTAAAACTAAGTGGGATAAGAAGTGCAGTTTATGTAAGATTTAACAGTGTAATATGATGTAACACCTAGCAAACTGTATCCACAAAATAGTATCAGAGTGCTGGTTATCTTTAAATACCAAGAGCTCATGAGGACTTTTTTTAACAGCACAATGTTCACATATAAAAAAAAAACAAACATTGATCCATTTTTATTTTAGTTTTTCAGTCTTCAAACATTTGTTTAACATCAAAGAAGACATATAGCAAAGAGAAGTAATATAAAAACCTTGTATGCTTTTGTAGTCTTTTACTCAAAAACTTGGGAATGTGGCTATTCTGAATGACAGAAAAATAATAAGAGTAACAATACCAAGGCTGTGATGTAAACGTGCCTCACAAATACATTGATACTAAACCAGTATCTGGTCAATTCTGTCAGCCATTGAATTGCAGTCGCCTCTACACATGATATATGTAGGCAATTTAATCTTAAGCAAACACAAAGTAACACTGAAAGCAGCACACTCTATCTGAGTGGAACTGCAGGGAGAAAACAGTTATCTGCAATGGAATTTGGCATGGACATGAACATTAATACCCCACGCTCCTGTATGATAGCAAAAGGCCTGCCACCCAGTTTTCCATCAAGTTTAATATAAGGCACTTTTATGCCTGATAAAACTGTGCTGAGACAGTACTTTACCAGTCTCTCAAAGAGAATTCCAGTTCTACTTGTTGACAGCAATGCTTTCTAAACCTGTATGTTGCCTGCAAGATGTGCTCATCGACAGAACTGCACACTGAAGAACAGGACTTCAGATTCAGCTGCAAGTTAATGCAGATGCTTGTTCCAAAACAGTTAATCCCAGACTGACTGACAGCATTGTGCACCCTGAGGACACATCATTTTAAGATACCTTGAGTGAATACAAGGAAGACTAAAAAAGAAAGCTGGAAAAACTGGTAGTGAATGAAAGACAGCTTGGACTAGACATCCTAGATCTGATACAATCTACTCCTGTCCTGATGCAGATCTTGAAACTACCTAGTGAATGACCTTCCACTTTCAGTGGGTACAGGGTAACCAGTGTCTTTCAGCCAGCTGACCAGGAGTCCGGAGCACATCAGCAAAGAGCTAGAATACTGTGGTGTCCAGTTTGGAGACTCTCAATACAAAAAAAAAAGACAACCCCCCAAAAAACTGACACACTAGAGTGAGCCCAGAAGAGGAACATCAAGCCTTCTGGGGCAGAAGAACATAATATTCAAGGAGAGGCTGGAAGCATTGTATCTTAAACATAAAAGATGAAGGGGAGACCTTACTGCTATCTACATCTACATGATCAGAACACACAAATATGGAGCTAGAGCCTTCTTGGAGGAGTCTGGCAACAAAACAAGAAGCAAAGAAAGCAAATTGGAACATAAGAAGTTCTCATTACATACTAGGATTTTATTTTTATTTTGTTACCATGACAGTGGTTAAATATTGAAACAGGCTGCCCAGAAAGGTGGTGGAATCTCTATCCCTGAAGGTGTTCAAGACTATACTGGACAGAGCCCTAAGAAATGCCTATTTTGAGCAGGTGTTGGACTAGGTGACCTATGGATGCTTCTGTCAGCATGGCAAGGTACAGAGCAAAGAAATAAAGCATAGGAGGAATGAAGATCTATGTATCTTTCAGTATCTACCAACATCACAGACCCAATCTGGAGGCTGGTTGAGACCACATGGCTGCTGCTTATCAGTGAGGTAAAGCTCAAGCTAGCAAAACAGGTAAGGGAGAGTTACAGGGTTTGCAGCTATGGAGTCATTTCCTACAGCTGAATGTAAATGTTACACATCTGCAACTCTCATTCTGTAACTTTTTTTTATCTTCCTGGTCTGGCCTTACCTACACTACTCACATTAATGAGCTTTCAACTATCACAACAGTAAGGTTTTCCCAGGCAAAAAGCGTCCTCAGCACACAGGAAGCTCCAGCTAACAGCAAACCATGAACTGCAGTTCAGGCATCCTCCACTCACTACACTACTTCGTATAAAACTACTGGAGATAAGGACCAAGACATAGAATTTACAGTGCTTCATAACCTGAATTGTCTAGAAAACACCTAAAGCTTCACCATGAAGATTACTCCTGTACTCCTGCCTACATTCATAATTAATTTTTCTGGTAGTGTGAGACACCAACCTTCCTTAGAAGCCAAAGCAAAGATGAAGAATTAACTGCCCAGCAACTTGAAACCACAAGAAACTTGGATGTAAACACAAAACATGTTTCTCTGACCCTGCTTTCTCTAACATAAATAGCAGTACTGTGTTATTAAAGAGCAATAGACAAAACATGCACAGCAATAACATGAAAAAACTTTCAAAGCAGAATTTCACAACAGTTTTCTCCACTTGGAAATAAAAGAACACACACACAGGGCAAATGCTAGGCAGCTTGCCAAGCACATGATTAGAATGAGCTCAAATGCTGTGTGATAAGAAACTGTTTAAGCAGCTCTACGGAAAAGATGGAAAGTCTTTCCTTCTCTGCTTAGTTCAGAGGCTGTTATCTAGAAAAGCACTTAAAGAGGCTTAAGGCTCAGAGAAAAATTTGCTGACTTCCCAGTTTGCTTTAAAGTG
This sequence comes from Chaetura pelagica, assembly GCF_000747805.2. Lineage (NCBI taxonomy): Eukaryota > Metazoa > Chordata > Aves > Apodiformes > Apodidae > Chaetura > Chaetura pelagica. The sequence continues at coordinate 726,110 of NW_009951948.1, read as the reverse complement.
TCCTCCGGTCCATTCATCTGGTAGAGTAACCTCAAACACCTCATGCAGGCAAACCCAGCATGCTGAGCAAAGCCCAAAATCTTCCTCCTGTCAAAATAAGGTTTTCCAGCAGGATGGACCTGCCAGCTAAAGTGTGGTGTAAGCCCTGTGTTAAAATTTCACTTTGTGACCCTAAGCAAATTATTCGGCCTCTTTGCTTCAATTCCCTGCTGTAGCAAGAGGTATTACTTGTCTCTTATTCTCTGCTCAGTTTATGAAAATCAGTACTTAATGTTTGATAATCACAGAATTGTCACAGTTGGAAAAGACCTCTAAGATCACCTCGTCCAACTGTCCACCCAGGGAGGATAAGGCAACAAAACATCCCACCCAAATGACAAAAGAAAAACCCCACAAAACCAACAACACACAACCCCAAAAAAACCCACCAGGCCCACAAAAGCATGCCTTGAAGTGCCTCATCTGCATATTTCTTGAATACCTCCAGGGATGGTGACCACCACGTCCTTGGGCAGCCTGTTCCAGTGCCTGACCACTCTTTCAGTAAAGAAATTATTCTGAATACCTAGTCTAAACCTCCTGTGGCACAACTTCAGGCCATTTCCTTGGGTCCTACTGTTATTCACTTGGGACAAGAGGCCAAAGCCAACCTCACTACAACCTCCTTTCAGGTGGAGAGTAATGAAGTCTCCTCTCTCAGCCTTCTCTGAACTAAACAAGCCCAATACCCTCAGCCTCTCCTCATAGGGCCTGTTCTCTCAAGACTTCATCAGCTTGGTTGCTCTTCTCTGGACATGCTCCAACAAGTCAATGTCTTGTAATGAAGTGCCCAGAACTGAACACAGCACTCGATGTGCAGCCTCACCAGTACCAAGTACAGGGGCACAATCACTTTAATCCTGATAGCCACACTATTCCTGATACAAAGGCCAGGATACTCTTGGCCTCCTTGCCCACCTGGCCATGCTGCTGGCTCACATTCAGCCAAGTGTCAACCAGCACCCCCAGGTCCTTTTCTGCTGGGCAGCTCTCCAGCCACTCTTCCCCAAGCCTGCAGAGCTGCCTGGGGTTGTTGTGTCTGAAATGCAGGACCTGACACTCGGCCTTGTTGAACCTCATACAACTGGCCTTGACCCATCGATCCAGCCTGTCCAGATCCCTCTGTAGAGCCTTCCTACCCTCAAGCAGATCAACATTCCCACCAAATTTGGTGTCATCTACAACCTTACTGAGCGTGCACTCAATCCCCTCATCCAGATCACTGATACAGACATTGAACAAGACTGGCCCCAGAACTGGGCCCTGAGGGACACCACTGCTGACCGGCCACCAACTGGATTTGACCCCATTTACCACAACTCTCTGGGCCCACCCATCCAGCCAGTTTTTACCCAGTGAAAAGGACAATTGTCTATGCCATGGTTTGCCAGCTTCTCCAGGAGAATGCTGTGAGAGATGGTGTCAAAGGCCTTACTGAAGTCCAGGTAGACAAATACCACACTCTTCCCCTCATCCAAAAGGTGGGTCACATGGTCATAGCAAGAGATCAGGTTGTTTAAGCAAGACCTTCTTTCATAAACCCATGCTGCTTGGCCCTGATCCCCTGGCTGACCTGCAATTGCTGTATGAGCTCACTCAAGATGAGCCTCTCCATGATCTTTCCCAGTACTGAGGTAAGGCTGACAGGCCTGTAGTTCCCTGGATCCTCCTTCAGCTCTTCTTGTAGATGGGCATCCCATTAGCCACCCTCCAGTCCTCTGAGATCTCCCCTGTTGACCAGGACAACTGATAAATGGCAGAGAGAGGCTTGGTGAGCTTCTCCAGCACTCTTAGGTGAATCCCATCTGGCCCGATAGACTTGTGCATGTTCAGGTGCCATAGCAGGTCCTTAACTACTTCCTCCTGGATTATGGGGGTTTGTTCTGCTCTCTGTCCTTATCTTCCAGCTCAGGAGATTGGATACAGTGGGAGAAGCTGCTCTGACGATTAAAGACAGAGAGGAGAAAGGCATTATCTCAGCCTTTTCCTCATCCTTGGTTGCAGTGTTTCCCTCTGCATCCAATATGGATGGAAATTCTCCCTGACTCTTTTATTGCTCACATATTTGTAAAAACTTTGCTTATTGTCCCTTATGACATTGGCCAGACTGAGCTCCAGCTTGGTATATGCTAGTCTAGCGTGGAAGCATGATAGACTTTCCATGTTCAAAAAAGAAAGTGCCAGATGCTTCTGGACACATGTCACAGAAGCATATTTATTTCTCATGTGCATCTTGGACTATGCCATTCAACCCCTGTAAGCAGGAAAAAGGAGCTCTGGCAGCTTACCTGCAGTTTCAATGCAAGGGTATGAAGGAGGAGGTTTCTGCCACTTCCCATTTGCATCTTTCATATGAGACCTGTCTGAAGCAAACGTCTTCAAGTACAAATCTGCTCGAATCATCCTGATTTTCCTAAATAATAGTGCAAAATTCTATCAAAAGATGCATGTAAGCAATACTGCACTGGTCACTGAGACCAAGAGCCCCTTCTTCCCATCAAGGAGCACTAATTTCATTAAATACATAAATCAACCATATTGTGCCAAGCAGCTACCCAGCAAAGAAAAGGGGTATTTATTTTTCTAAAGCTCTTTACTTTTCTTATAACACAGTGCATTTATTTTAGTGGAATATAGCAAAAAAGCTTCTTCATGGAGTAACATGCATGGTCTTTATCTTTTATGTCATCACCTGTGAAATTCTGGAGGAAGGCTGTCATCAGACCTAAAGGCCTCCACACTGTACAGCTCAAAAGGACATGGAAATGGCAACACTGTGTCGAGATCATAAATGAAGTTCTGCTCCCCACTGGAAACATGGAGTAGAATAACATGGTAGTCCTGGGTAGAAGGGTAATTGTCATTAGTTAGGCTGTTCATGAGAAACTGCCAAAGGAAGTGAAAAAAAACCAACAGCTTCCTAAAAAAAGCAGAAGCTACAGATCCTTTCTTTAAATCCTGCATTCTGCCCTTGAAATATTAAGCCTGTAAAATTCCTAGCACCAGGAGAGCCATTTCCTAACACCTGTCTCTCCCATTGTGCCTTTCAAGGAACTCTGGTATTCTCCCCATTCCTCTGTGGCCTCCTTTAAGCCTGGACAGCTAAACTGAAGTGTAGGTTGCTCCTCAGAAAACAGCAAATCTCTCTCATGTCCCACACCAAAACACAAAAATTGATTGGGATAAGCATTTTGGGCTCAAACCCAGTCCTAGATAGATGCTCACATCAACATATGATGATAGCTGAACATTATCTAGTGATCTCTTTCACTATGAGATATTGCACCTGTTGCAGTAACACAGTCTGTGAATTTGAGTGCTGAGTGTTTAGCTGCCAAAAGCAGCTGAAAAACTGGCACACAACTGAAAAAGCAGCTAACAGCTCAGACCAACAAGATTTCAGAGTAAGACACATTCCTTCAGTAGTTCTTGACAGCTGGGAAAAAACAGCTGTGGGTACTATATCATACTTCTTCAGGGTAACCATTTTGTCTTGACTCTACTCTCTGTCAGGCCTACTTGGATATCTTCATCCACCTACTTCTTAAAATTACAGACTTCTACTTCAAACTCTATGAATCTGGTAGCCTCAACAATATCCAAAGAGCAATTTTCACAAATGTATTATGTACTCTTGCCAGTGTCAAGGTTTGTCACCTGTAGATTTTACTGACTGTCACATTGTTAGTTTAGTATGAACAGTAAAAAGAAGCACAAAGTTTAGGCTCTTTCTAAATCTGTTAAAAAAACAATTAGAAATAAATAAATTAATACAAAACCATTGAATAGTTGAGGTTGGAAGGAACCCCTGGAGGTCATTTGGTCTAAACCCCTGCTCAAGCAGGAATCACAGAATCTTAGGGGTTGGAAGGGACCTCAAAAGATCACCTAGTCCAACCCCCCTGCCAGAGCAGGATCACCTAGAGCACATCACACAGGAAATTGTCCAGGTGGGTTTTGAATGTCTCCAGTGAAGGAGACTCCACAACCTCACTGGCCAGCCTGTTCCAGGGCTCTGTCACTCTCACAGGAAAGACATTTTTTCTGTTATTTACATGGAACCTCCTCTGTTCCAGTTTGCACCCACTGCCCCTTGTCCTATCACTGGTCATCACTGAAAAAAAGCTTAACTCCATCTTCCTTACACTCACCCCTTACATATTTGTAAACATTGATGAGGTCACCCCTCAGTCTCCTTTCCTCAGGAACATGAAGAGCCAGGTGAAAGGAACTGCATCCAGGCAGCTTTTGAATACCTGAGGATGGAGACTCCACAGCCTCTCCGGGCAAACTGCTCCAGTTCTGCCTCGCAGTAAAAAAGTGTTTATTACACTGAGGATGACTGACACTGCCCATGTCTGATCCTGCAGCTATCAACTACAGAGACATGCTGTGGGAAACTGCTCTTTTCTTCCCCACGAGTCTAAACAGAGTCTAAACATGCACTCAAAGCTACTGAGAGAGCAGAATGCCTTACCCAGACAACAGGCTGATCTCCATGCCCTGATTTCTGCTTCCAGAGTGGAACCTGAAAGTTTTAAAAGAATAAATCTGAAGTGAATAAAGCCTTCAATGAAGATTGCTTTCAGGTTAACTCGTTAGTTCTTTGCTAACCTATCAATTTCACCACCTTCAATCGGCGCTGCAGCCAGAAAACTTTATCCAGTTTCTTTCAGGAGCATAAAGTTGGAGACACTGTTCTGGATAATAACCCGATTAGAGGGAACAATTAACTCACAGGTCTGCTGTGCCTCTTCCCATGGCCCTGCCCGCATCAGGCAGCCAGAACTCCCCATGGCTGCGGTCTGGGTGCCCCCAGGCCAAGGCAGGTGGGAGGGCCCCGCACCCAGGCCAGGCTGCAGCAGAAAGGCCTGACCCGTGTCCCGGCTGGGCCTGGGGCCGGGACCACATCCCAAACCCTGGGCCTGGGGCCTGAGGCCCGGCTGCCCCCTCCCCCCCACAGCCACTCACCATCCTCCTGTCATTGGAGACGAAAACGGCGTAAAACTCCTCGAGGGGGTGTAGCTCCTGGCTCCGGATGTGGTCGCACAGCTTCCAGACGTTCTCTTCGCTGCAAAACACCAGCGTTTCTTATTCCCTCCCCCCAGCTTCACCTCTGGGGGAGGGCGGGGCGGGGGGGGAGACAGAAGGGGTGAGGGCACCGGCCTGGCGGGGCTGGGGGCACGGCCGGGGGGTCCCGCACGGCCCGGGGGGCACGCACA
>NW_009951948.1:714885-719003 GCF_000747805.2 Chaetura pelagica | reverse complement strand
CTGGGGCTGCCCGGTCTCCCTGCAAACCCCTCGGAGAGCAGCGTCACGTGGAGGGAAATCCAGGGGGAAAACACCCGAGTTTGGGGTGAGCGCCTGTGGAGGAGCAGCCGGGGTCTCTTCCCCAGCCCCCCGGCTCGGTTTGCAGCAGCGACAGGGAGCTGGGAGACCGTCCTGGGGTCCCCGCAGCCCCGTGCCTGGAGACCCCGGCCCGCAGCTGTGTCTGGGTGTGTGTTACCTGGAAGGTTATCTTCGCCAGATCCCAAAGAACGCTCTGCTCTCGAGTTGTGACGCTCGCAGAGGGGACACGCGCTGTTTGGGTGACAAAAAAATGTATCAAAACCAGCGCTCGGTGCAAAACGCAGGTAGAAGTGCGTTCTTGCCGGCCTGAAGCGCCAGAGAAACATTCCTTAATCAAATATACTCAGGTACTACTTTGGATGCTTTAAAACCACGGCTCTGCCTAGAAATTTGTACCCAATCATGTTGGCTTTAGGGTTGTTGTTTTTTTCTTTGCAAACAGTCACGGAATCTGCTTAAAGATCGCTGCTTTCTTTTGTAGTTAATAGTAGAAGCGGCTGTTGGTGGCTACAGGGGGTTCAGCTGCCTGTTGCACATGGGGGAGGGCTGTGCAGAGTCAGGCAGAGAAAGCAGCTGGCAAGTGTTCCCCGTGTGGAGCACAGGAATGAGGAAGCTGAATGTAAACTTCTCACTGGAGAAAACGAAGAACCACCATTATGAAAACTAGTTGTAATGTTCTTTGTTTTGGCTTTTTGGGTTTCTTTTTATTTTTCCTTTTTGCAGACCTTTCCCATGCTTTGGGGCGTGGAGTCATTCTTACCTCGTTTGTAGGATGGCTGGGCTCTGCTGGAATGTTTTACCTGCAGGAACAATCCAGAAGTGCCCCAGGTGGCAGAAATTATGATTCTGGTGATAGTTGCATGTCCAAGTCCTAATGCCTACTTTCCTAGCTTATTAATATGGAAGGACTTGGTGGTGGCAGCTTTTGCATTTCTTCTGATATCAGCAAGTGGTTTATCTCTAGTTATTCGGCTTATTTCATGCAAGGAGAATAAGGAGCATACAGCAAAAAGTCTAAGGTAAACCAGCATCTAATGAGTTTATCCTCTTCCAAGTTTCCAGCCCTCAGGAGTTCCCAAGGGAGATCCAAAGTGGCTACTATCCCTTTGAAACTGTATATCTGCAGGTTTATAGTCCTGCTGTAATTTTGCAAGCTGAGCAAGATTGTTGCCCTGTGACCTCTGTTTGAGGGCACTGTGCTCCTGAGTTCCCTTTTTCTCTGGGCAAAGTGGGAACAAGCACTTTTCCAGGCTGAGCCTTCATGATGTGTCTTTGTAGGGACCTCAGCATCACAGCCTTCTTGCCTGAGCACATTTATCTGTTCTGATAGTACTGCAACATAGATAGTTCCTCAGAGATACTAGATGGCTAAATACAGTTTTTGTAAAGAGACTTTTTAGAAACAGTTGCTAATTGCTTCCTGTAGCATGAGAAAAGTAGTAAAATATTAAATGCTTTCAAAATTTTTAGTACTTTACAAAATTCTTTCATCCAGTTGCCATGTCTTTCCAGTTTGGCTATTTTACTTCTTGAGTGTGATTTTCCAGCCTGATAGGGTTGAAAAGAGCTACTAACTCTTTGCTGGCAGCTTGCTGGAGTTAAGGTAATGATTCTTGGTGGCTGCCACTTCACTGCACTGGGATGCTTCCCTAGGAATGGCAGGCAGTCAGAGTTAGCAATATACGCTGGTACTGCCTTGCCTGTGTCCTAATTTGAGCCAAGGTTTAGGTAAAAAGACAGAATAGTGAGTATCACAAGTATTTTATTGTGAACATTGCATTAAAAATACATTTTAAAAGGAATCAAATGCATAACTATACATAGAAATACACAGAGAGATGCATATATGAATATGGATTCCTGTGTGGTCTTGGGCACCCAGTCTGTTTGTAGCTGCTCCCAGGTGTCTCCAGGGGCTGGCAGCCGGATGTTTAAGCCCCAGAGGTACAGAGTCCCATTCCATTTGCTGGTATTAGACCCAGCGTGTGTGTTCACGCACATGCATGTACTATGTTTTCCCCCTGTTACTGTCCTTTGACTCAGTTTTACTTAGTCTGACCAGTAGCTGGCCTGGGTAGCCTGTTCTCCTAGTTAAGCCCATGCACACATGCAGATGGGTCCCTGGCCCAGACATATAGCCCCTGCAGTAGCTTCCCCCCTGCCCAGCACTTGGCTCAGATCACCTGGTCTCTCCTGTATCTGGCCCAGACTTGCAGCCTTTCCAGTATCTGGTTCCCACAACTCTAACTCTACTTGCCAGCTGCACTGGCTTGGTGTCTGGTGGCGATGGCACAGGCTGTGAGGAGGTGTGGCCCCTTCTGTAGCTGGCACTTGGACCTCTGGGGCCTGAGACACTGGTAGAAACACCATTAAATAATAATAATTTAAAAAATGGGACAATGTTGCGTGATGTCCCACAATGAGTCCTCTTCTAGGCAGGGCCCTTCCTCAATCTGTTAGGTGACCCCCTGCAGCCTTGGGGGATCCCTCACCCTGGAGCCTCAGGAGGTTAGGTTGCTCCCCCAGAGCTGCAGTACCTGCATGCCCATGCCTGCAGGTGCCTCTCTGCTGCTTTTTGTTTATGCAGATTAGCTTTTAATCACATAACCTAACATTGCAGGTAGTTCCCAGGCGTGACTATAGATTTTTCTGGATTATATATTAGCCATAGTTATCCCAGCTGTAGATATACTATTGCATGTATTTGCAAATGAGAGGACATCACTATTTCCTCATCTATGTGTTTTTTCCTGATTGTCTTAGTGATGAGTGCTGAAAGTATTGGTTTAATACATGCCTGTGTGTGAGCATGCTCAGAAATCTGCCTTTTCAAATAAACCTAGGGCTCTGCAAAATTAAAAATTAGTTGAAGGGCTTTCTGTTACGATTTCTTTCTTAAGCATTTGAGAGGAAAAATGTTCAAGGTGAATCTGACAGATCAAACTGCCTCTCATTAAGCTTTATGTCTTGTTACATCCATCTGTGCTGGATCCAAGAGGAGAAAATGTCTTTAGGGTTTCAACTCAGATGCCCAAAATAAAAAGCCAGCTATGGGGAGCATCTCATGAGGCCTCACTCCACCAGCCTGGAGGTCTTCAGGACAGGAGGTGCTCTTTAAAAAGAGCGATGAAGGAAAGGTGATTGATATTCTACTCATGAAAAAGGTCTGTTTTACTATGGGAAGTTGTCAGGTGGACAGTGGCGATGACTTGCTCAAAATTGACTAAAGGGAAGACTATCAGAGAGTTACAGGATTGCCCAGCTCTATAACTCAGGGCTGGCCCCTCAGCAGCAGGTTTGTGTGCGTCATTGCTCTCCTCTAGTGACCTTCTTTACCTTCTGTCATCCTCTCCAAGAACTACTAGTGGAAGTACCTCCTGGTAAAGTTAGTGTCATGAAGTAGAGGAGTATGGTCTGTTTTCTACCTTTATCAGTACGAGGTTTGGTTTAGTGTCCTATTAGCAAATCTTTGGGTTGTAAACTGAACAAACCACCTCTCATGGTCATCACAGCTAGCTTTATGTAGTGAAAGTGATAGTACTTATCCTCCTTGCAGAAATACCATTGTGTAAAAGATGGGCCATTTTAAAAATGTATCAGTTCCCTCTGGTTTACCACAGATAAATGCTGTCCTCTTAAAGGAAATCTTCTAATGTCCCTCCAAATGCAGTTATAAATGGAGCGGAGATAGGAGAAAAACTCTCCTAACTAGATTTAATCCCCGGACTTGCAAGGTCAAGCTTTACTGCTCCTCTGAATCAATTTTGAAATAAAAGTGTTTTTTTCCATGAAGTGCTAACTTTATTTGAAAGGTTTTGCCACAACAAATTTTTCAGAGGATATTAAGCTCAAGTTCTCCACACAAAAAGTGTGGCAGAGAGGAACTTTAGCTTTGAAAGCTATGGGGTTTGGGGTTTTTTTGAGAGCTACTTCTTGGTGCAGAAGTGGTTCAAGGCTTACTTGTCATTAGCTGCACCACTATCAACTCAGGAGAGCTACAGAATAAACTTTCCTAAATGAGGGGGAATTTCCTTCTTAGC
>NW_009951948.1:708295-714831 GCF_000747805.2 Chaetura pelagica | reverse complement strand
TCCCGCAAAATTGAATGCTGTTTAAGATCAATGAGAAAAAACATGCCACCCTGCTCAGACTCTAGCTTTGACAAAAGTATGGAAATATTAAGTGAAAATGTTAATCGGAGGCATTTTAAGAGGTATTGTATTTCTAGATGTCCAATCTCTGCTCAATTCACAGAATTAAAAGGAAGAATGAAAGCATGTGCAGTGAGTCACATCATCATAAATCTAGAGCTAAAAATCTGCACATGGTTGTGTTAATGTCAGTGCCAGTATCTTAGAACTAGAATTGCTCTTGATAAAAATAAGTCTTCCACTTGTGTAAGAACCTTGTGTCTTTTGCAAGCTCCTTTGAGATCTCTCCCCTGCTTTGGTGGCTGAGATGTTATCTGCATAACGGAGACTTTAAGGTCAGCAGGTTAGGAAATCGATGCCCTTTTACAACTGGCTGCATATGGGTATGCAGGAGATTTGGGATCTGAAACCTCTGTGTCGTCCTTAAGCTTTCTTTGCATGAAGTGGAGCACTGGATTATAAACTTGGTTAGGTTCTCTAGCCTTGATGGGATACAATACAATACTTCTGCACAATAATTCTAATGCAATTTTTTTTTTCTCCCTTTTCTCCCCTGTCCTCTTCCTTAATGTAGGCAGTTGGCAAAGCCAAAATCAGACCCAAAAAAAGAATATAAAGAAGGTAAGTAGTGGTAACTCCTTAGGATTCCTTTTGAGCCTGGTTTCTGGGAAGGACTGTGTTTGGTCACTCCACCTATTTAACTTGGCTCCAAAACCTCTGAACTCATCAACCACAATCCACTGAAGTTGAGAGAACAGGTATCTCAAAGGTAGTGGGTTTCTGGTGAGTTTTATGAGAAGGGGTAGGTGCAAATGGAGGTTATGCTATGAATTCCTTTAAGGCTTGAGGAGAGTACAGTGTGAATTACAGCCTGTTCTTAGGTGCTAATAATCTGTTGCTTAGCTCAGATTTCTTCATTACATGGATTTTCTGGAGTTTGCAGGACACAAGTTAACTGAAAATCAGTCTTGCAGATAGGAGGGAATATTGCAGCATTACAGCATATGTGAGTTAAAAAGTAGTTCTTTCATGAGTCACACAAATCCACTGAAGTGGGCAGGGTGTCACTGAAGTTCAGCGACGTACCTTGGAACTGAATCATGGTGCTGAGTACAGAGGCAGGTTTGGTGTGGTTGAGGCCACTTGCCAGCAGCTGGGAAAATGCATTCTTTCCAGACAGTGTTCTGCCAGCCAGGGGCTGACTGCAGGAGGGGGCCTGAAGGACACTTTGTGGGTCGTAATTCAAGTTCTAATTGTGCACTGCTTTCTCACTGACCTCTCTTAAATGTGTTAATGATAGTACAAGTAAGGAACCCATGGCAAAGGATGGTGTGTCGTAAATACTGAGCAGATCTTTTTGAAGCAGACAAGTGTTTGAATTCTTTGGAATCTGGGAGTTACCTTGAGACATTTCTTCCCTTCTAGAGCTTTTGTGTCATAATGCAGTTTTACATGAATGGAGTATAAACACTTCAGAGAGAGGCATTTTTTGTTTTCACTTGCCCAGAAGGAAGTAACTGGACTAAACTTGCCACCTGCATGGAGCAAAAATTGCGTGTTTGTTTTAATCAGCTTGGCTTTCCAGTCTTTTAAAAACTTGCTGTCCAAGTCATGCTTTAAAGTAGGTAGTTTAAACAGAAGTGATTTCAGTTTAATGCTATTATTGTGCCAATGACTTCTCGTTCTGTATTTAAAGAAAAAAATCAATCTACTGGTGATTTTTTTACATGTTACTAGTGCAACGGTGAAGGAAAGGGAGTAATGTATTTTCTGTCTCAAAATATTGTATCTATTGATGCATTTTAGTCACCAGAACGCTGAAGACCAGAGCTGATGCAAAAGCTGCAGAGCAAGTCCATGAAGAAAATGGGGATCTGGAGGTCCGCCGGAGCTGCAGACTTCGGCAAAGTCATTACACCACTACAAATCAATCTGTTTTGTTTGACAAACTTATAACAAAGTAAGTGTGTGTTTCGAATCTTGCAAAGCTACTAAAACGAGCCTTTGTGCTATGGCATAATATTGGCTAGGGACTTCCTTCTCCTTTTGACAACAGAAAAATGTATTCTTATTCCTGGCAGCAAGAGCTGAATGTGTTCAGTGGTTAGGCTGAGGCTGTGCCCCTCAAGATGGAGAGGGTCCATAGAAGGGCCCCAAGGATGATCAAAGGACTGGAGGACAGGCCATATGAGGAGAGGCTAAGAGAACTGGGTTTGTTCAGCCTTGGGAAAAGAAGGCTTAGGGGAGACTTCCTCACCATGATCCAGTACTTGAAGAGTGGCTACAAATAAGGTGGAGACTTTTCTTAGATGCTCGGGAAAGTTTTTCTAACACTTGGTTAAGATACTGAGGCAAGTGTTTCTGCTGGTCTGTCTATGGCTTAATTCCCTTTGGGAAGCCCAGATTGACATGGGTTTCTTAAGGTTAGCAAAGTGTAACAGCAGCAGGATGTTTTTTCCAGCATATACAGTCATAGAAAACCAACACAAACCTGAGATAATCGTTAATTGTCTGAGTAAAGTGCTGAACTAAAACCCACTTAATGCTATCATGGAGAGCAACTTCAGTGGTATTAAAAACTGCCATCATGTATTTCTGTTATTTTACTATGATCTTCTGAATTCTTTTTGCACTGCTAAACCAGATTTTTTTACTGTGTTCAGTGTGAGGGGAAAACAAATCTGAAAACTGTGTATATTTGCAAATTCTCAAACACTTGTTCTTAAATGTCTTTAAAAAAAGTAAACATTTGACCTAATTTTTAAGTAGTGTTTAAAAACATAGCCAAGTGCCAATGACTTACTTTGTGCATACTGATTATGTGTATTGTTTTGAATGTGTTGGTTTTTTAATACTTGCCTATCTTTGCTCTTACATGTCAACTTTTTTATCTTAGTACTGCAGAAGCAGTCTTGCAAAAAATGGATGATATGAAGAAGATGCGTAGACGGCAAATGATGGAAGACCTTGGGGTGTTCCACGATGCAGAAGAAGTAGATACTAATTTACTTTCCCTTTTTAATATATGTAGTGTATTTCATATAGGGAAATTACTGAGCTGTAATGTTAATTTAGCTGAATTAACTTATTCCAAAGAATAGCGTAGTATAAAATAACATTTGAGTTTGCTCTCTGGTTATAATTTAACGTCTTACTGTTATGCTCATGCTAGAGATTTGCTATAAGGGTGAAGGAATTACCTTCTTCAGATGACACCAAGTATCAGTGATATGCTGAATACATGTCTTACACTGCACTTACTGAATTGCCTTATGATTTTTGAATAGAGACTGTCTGCAAAAAGCTGTTTCAGGCCTTGGGCTTTCACTTCACATCTTACTAAAGACTGAATTCATTGTTCTCTGCTTTCTCTGTGTTTGTTCTTGTGCCAGCCTTGCCTGTGAGCTTAAGTTATCCTCTTTCTAGAGGAGCTTATGTTAAAATTATATGGAGCAATCATATTTTGTCTGCCTTAGTTTTGCGGCAAGTTCTTGTACTGTCCTTTTGAGTGACAGACCCTTCCTTTAAAATATATTTACAGCCTGCTTTCATCTTTTTGTTTAGATCTGAGTTCCTTTTTTTTTTTTTAATGAAACCAGAATTGTCCATAGTACTTCATATATCATCTCTCAAATGGCCTTATGAAGTTTTTGTCTGCTAGGAATTGCTTTTTCCTGAGTTCTGCCACACTCTTGGATTATTATTCAGTTTTGTCTCTGCATAAGGCTTTAACTATTACCTGGACTAAACCCTAGTTTAGAGCAGAAATTATTGTTACTAATCCTGGGGGCCAGAATGATATTCCTACTCTCTTCTCCTGTGCTTTAATTGAATCTTGTGTATATGAAGTGCCCTGATAATGTTACTTTATAGGCATCAAATATGCCCACATCAGGTTTTCTGCATATTTGTGACTGATTTTTTTAATCTTTCTTTTAACTAGGAAAACCTTAATATGTACTCCCGAGGACAGAAAGAAATTCAAAGAGCTGATGAAGAAATAGCTGATAATCAAGATGGTACTGTAGATTAGTTCTATTTTAAATTTCCTTCTCTGTATTCTAGCTGAAAGCCTTGGCTTAAACAATAAGAAGATCTGAACTACTGGGTATTTTTTATCTATTAAAAATACCTGTATTGCTCTTCACATGTCAAGCCATGATCACAGGCTCTAGGGCTGTACAGTAGTGAGCTCAGAACAGGTATTCAGAGGAAAAAATGCTTACAAGACAAAAGGCAACAGATGGCTGTAGACAGGTGGGAAGACAAAGAAACAGACAGTATTACTAGGAATGAGAAAGAATGATCTTGCTACAGCAGGAGAATGACATTTTTCACAGTTTTTAGCAGCACAGGGAGAGCTTTCAGGAAGTAAGGAAGCCTGCCAGATGTGTATGGAAAGCTCCTGAGCCTGAAGATCAACAGGGGAGAAGATGGTGTTGTTTGTTTTTGTGTTCGGCAGGCAGGCAGTGGAAACTGCTGTCCTGGCCTGTCATTAGAGGCTGTCGTCCTGCTACTCAGTGGGGAATAACGTGAGGAATAAGGTTAAATTGTAAAAGGCCATATCAACTTTCTTGTTGCAGTGAGGGGGGAAAACATTAAGGTTTTAAGGAGAATGATAGTTGTGATTTCAGCAATCAGTCCAAGGATCCTTGTAGGAGCTTTCTGGATGGAACAGAACGGGGTGAGGTAGTATTTAGGGACAGAAAGGGATCTGGTGGTGTATCTTGGTTTGAGCCAGGATGAAGCCAATTTTCTTTTAATTGATTATTTTTTTTTCCTTCAGTGAACTCTTAAGCAGCACACTTGCTGGAAGTAACAGCAAGTTGAACCAGTCTGTGCTAGGTATGGTCACAGACCTCCTCTGCACACCCACAATGGAGCTGAGAGAGGCAGGGGCAGGAGGGGAAGGCCTGATGATACCCAGGTGGACTGGGTGTTTCAGTTTCAGTTTCCCATGTGCTGTCTGTACCTCTGTGTAACTTATCTTGAATTTAGAAAGCAATGCAACTTCCTGGGGGGAAGACATAAAAAGGGTAGTGCTTTCCAAGGAGTGAAATGTACTTAATTTTAGTGAGCAGATAGAGGAACAGAGTGTGTACATTCCTTACCTGGTGTCCAGATGTTATTGGGAGAGGGTGTTGTTAAGAACCTGCTAGATAGTTACACTCTTTTTTTTAAATACATATACGAACTTGAAGTTACTTCACAGAAGTGGTGGCATAAACTATGCATTTGGCATTACTTTTTTGATTGGGGATGTTGAAAACTGTGACTTGCCCATTCTTGCTCTGTGGCAGGGCTAGCACTTGGAGCTAGATTGCCATACTTAGTCTTAGCACTATAGAAGTGGAAAACATTTCCTTGAAACATTTTCTCAAAATAACAAGAAACTACTTTCTAAACTAGGGGTTTTCATAGCAGCTGCATCTTAGCTAAACAAGATGGCAGAATTGTTGCTACAAAGAGATATGAGAAGTCCCTCAGGAGTTCCAGTGAGGACAGAGAAGTAGCACTATCTGTGGCTCTCTGTGGTTTGTAATTTCTGGAACGTGTCTTGCAGAAACTGATCTGGAGGCTTTGCAAGTTTTCAGATCTTATGTCACTGATGTAATAGTAAAACCCATATGCATCTGTGTAGTGCATCTGGAATTTAACCTAATTTACATCAGTACTCGAACAGTTTAACGTTATGTCCATGTACACTAGTTTCATCAGAAGAAAGTGAAGAGAAAGATGACGATGGGGAAGACACTCGGAAGCGTTACGACTTCCGCCAGAGGAAAACTGTTCAGCGCTATCAGGCTCCCTTGGAAAGTAGGTCATTAGTTACTCTTAAGAGCTAATTTCTTGTGTATCAGTGAGATGTTTTAAAAATGAAAACAGATACAGCCACTCAACTTCTATTTCAATTTGCTACTTTCATTCTCTAAGTAAATATTATTAAATGGATGGTCCCGTTGCACATTCTCTTTCCTTCCCATTTGGTGTACTTGGTGTTTTTCAGTGAAAAACAGCTTAGTATACTTGAAAGAATAGTAATTAAACAGACCTGATGTTCTTGCTGTTGTGGATTTCAGTTCTCCCCAAAAGTGAGCATTTTTTCACTTCTATTGTGCACTGATTTAAAACAAAACAAAACAAAACAACAAAAAACCCTGCTGCTCCCCCATGACTTGAAACTTCCCCTGAAATCAGAGATGGGTAAAACCCATTTTCTGCCTCTTTCACTCCCTTGTTTTCTCTTACATTTGTTTGTAGTGTGATTCTAAATTCTTGGCTTTCAACAGAACCAAGACAACGTAAGATCTATTTTTCGGGCCGGTCTTCACCTGTCAGACAGAGATACTCGTTTAGAAGTGCTCAGCCACAAGGCTCTTGCTGCAAAAGAACTAACAGGTGGGTGTATGGTCAGTACTAGTTCTTATTTATCAGTAGTGCTGTCAGTCACATTACTGAATAATGCTCTCAAGGGT
>NW_009951948.1:683674-708252 GCF_000747805.2 Chaetura pelagica | reverse complement strand
GAGGGTATAAGAAAACAAATATTGGAGAGGGAGACTATAGTTTTTATTAACCATGAGACTTCTTTTAAGTGCCATATTTGTGATCCCTTGATAGGTGATTATGGAGGTTGTGGTTGAGACTGTGTAACTGAAATTCTTTTGTTCTGGAATTGAAGCAGAATCTCCCTCTGAAAATCTGGGATTATTTAATCTTGTAGCATAGCAAAATTTGTCTTAAAATTTAAGATTATTGAGGTGGAGAGAGAGCCTGGATGGAAGCTTTAGTGGAATTTATTTTTTTTTCACTCAAATACTAAGTCTGTTTTCTCTTTGGAATCAGTTAATGTTTCTGTATTAAACTCTCCTTAAAAATGCTAAAAGAAGTTAAAAATGTAATAGTAATGACAGGGGGGTTTTGCCTCCTGTAAGCAGTTAGAGCACAGAGAGTGCAGTCTCTTGCTAGATACCAGCCTTTTGTTTAGCATCCCTGAAAGCAGACAGTGATGGAAAGAAGGGTTTTTGAAGCCAAATTTTTAAATAAGTTAAAAGTATTTCTCTTTCACACAGTGGATACAGAATGCTAAGTGAAACATGATTTCTGTGAGTGACGGACAAAACGAGTAATCTGTCTATGAAATTTTTTTGCAAAGCAGTTAATCATTTTACCTTCCTAAGAAAAAGTAAATTCTACTGTCACCAGGAAAATAATGAAAGGTACTTTGAAATCAGGTTCATAAGGAGTACAGTGATCTAGAAACTTAACAGATCTCCAAGTAAATTCTGAGATAGAACCCACTTAAATGTTGATATTTCTTATTTTGTACTTTTAATTTTTTTACTTGTTTGTTTAAATGTTTACAGACGGAGACATGCAGTCCACAACAGTGACTCCACATCCTCTTCCTCGTCTGATGATGAAGAGCATTTTGAGAGGCGTAGGAGTCACGGCCATAACAGAGAGTTAAGAAGGTTAATGAAGTTACAGAATCACAGAATGTTAAGGGTTGGAAGGGACCTCTGGAGATCAGAGTCTAACACCCCTGCCAGAGCAGGACCACCACAGAATCCAGGGCCCGTCACTCAGAAATACGTGCAGATATTTATATCCATTAATAAGATCCCCTCTCAGTCTTCTCTAGACTAAACAGCCCCAGGTCTCTCAGCCTTTCCTCATAAGACAGGTGTTCCAGTCCCTTAATCATCCTTGTAGCCTCCATTGGACTCTCAAGTAAGTCCTGGTCCCTCTTGAACTGGGGGACCCAGAACTGGACACAGTATTCCAGGTGGGGTGTCACTAGGGCAGAGTAGAGGGGCAGTAGAAGCTCCCTTGACATGCTGGAAACGCTCCTCTTAATGCACCCCAAGATACCATTTGCCTTCTTGGCCACAAGGGCACATTGCTGTTCCATGGATAACTTGTCCACCAGGACTCCAGGGTCATTCTCCATGGAGCTCCCTTCTAACAGGTCACCCCTAGCAGGTCACATGCACCTACTAGTGCATGTTGTTCTTCCTCCCCAGCTGCAGAACTCTAAACTCATTGTTGTTGAACCTGATTAGGTTCCTCTTTGCCCAGCTCTCCAGTCTGGCCAAATCTTGCTGAATGGCTGCACAGCCTTCAGGGGAATCAGCCAATCCTCCCAAACTCACTGAGAACACACTTTGAACCCTCGTCCATGTTGTTGATGAAAATGATGAACAGGACTGGGCCCAGCATAGATCCCTGGGGGACTCCACTAGTTACAGGTCTCCAGCTGGACTCTGCACCATTGATCACCACCCTCTGGACTCTATTGTTTAGCTAGTTCTTAATCCATCTCACTGTCCACTCTTCTACCCCATACTTCCTCAACTTGCTCACAAGGTTGTTAATGGGAGGCTGTCAAAAGCCTCGCTACAGTCAAGGTAGACTTATATCCACCTGCATCTACCCACTCAGTCTCAACATTGTAGAAGGCTATCATATTAGTCAAGCATGATTTCCCCCTCTTAAATCCATGCTGGTTACTCCTGATAACCTTCTCTTCCACATGCTTAGAGGTGACCTCCAGAATGAGCTGCTCCATGATTGGTGAACAGGGAGAGCAAACTGGGGAGGGAGGAATCTGCTTGTGAGGAGTTGGTATCTGCCTAACTCTGAAGTTTTATCCTCTTAATCTTCTATAGTTTCTAAATCGTGGCAATATTTAATCCCATCTGTTGGTACTGACTGTAACTGGACTCTCTAAACCTGGATTTTTATCATTGATTTTTAATTGGCAATTTGCTTTCCAGGCAGGAATGGAGGGAGGAACACTTCCATGTAATTTTTAAATCTAAAATTCTGCTTCTCCTGTGCTTTACAGTTGCAGAAGGAAAAGCACCATAACAGCAAATGTTATAAATAGAGGAAATGCTGGAGGTTTTGTTTCTTAACAAATGCTCTATTTTAATGGCGATGTCAAAAGAAGGCGTTGAGCCCAATCTTTCAGAAGTGTGTCTTCTGGCACATGCGTCCCAAAGTCCCTGGGAAGGACTGGTTGTGGTGGGCAGCCTTTATCATGTTAATCCACACTGAAATAAGGATCCCCTTGGGCTTTAAGTTTTTGAATGTAGAAGCAAAACATCTTTGCACGATGTCAGTGTGTTTTGAGGGGTTTTTCCATTGCACAAATCAAGGTCAATTCACAGTCTCTACACACAGAGTAGCTTGTTCTGAGCTCACATTTCAGTATGTGCAGTGGTGACTGGCATGGATATTCCTAAGTGCTAGGAGTTGCTAAAATAATTAACTCAGTTGAATGTCCAGAGTGACCATTTTCCGTTCTGTACTCATGGGTATTAAATATAAAACCATTTTGAGGAATCTTGAACTATTGAGGAAGTATATTTTCATTTCTAAGGTCTTCTGTGTTTACTTGCTATCAGTATAAAAGCAAAAATCTTCTAGTTTCATCTTAAGTTAGAAAGCACCTTTCTCTTTCTCCTTCATTCAAATCAGCTATCTTCCACTAAACTGCCGGAAAGATGAGTTAAAGGGAATTCACAAGGATCGAATGAAAATTGGAGGGAGTCTGGCTGATGTTGATCCACTGCGAACAGATTCTTCAGTAAGTATTTTAGTTCATGATGTCAGGGTGCTGTTCCCAGTGTTTACAAGAGCCTTCAGTAACACCCTGTCTGTAGCTACCTTCCTTGGCTTTGCATTTTCTCTCAAGCAATTTGAAAAGTGTTCAGAACAATTCCTTTGTGCTGACGTGGAATTTCTGATGGAACCTTATCTAGGTTGCAGCTTTCTTTAACATAAAATGTGTTCTGTTGAATTTATTTTTAGGTGTGTTTTGATGGTGTGGGTGGCCTTTCTGACCACATTTCAGCTTTAAAAGAGATGGTCCTTTTTCCATTGCTTTACCCAGAAGTCTTTGAGAGACTCAAAATTCAACCTCCAAGGTAACAGACACTGTTTAAAATCATAAATTCTAATTCACCCATTGATGGTCAAAAGTAGGGTTTTTTTGTGGAAGTCCAGTTGTCTCTCCCACTGACTACCCAAGGAGACCTCATCCAGTAACTGAAAGCTTTGTAAGGGAGAACGAAATGCTTTACTATCAAATTGTGCTTTTTGTGAAAATAAGAGTGGCCATGCAGAGTGTCACTGAAGAGTGACCTGGTGCTTCCTGTTAGCCCAGTCTCAGGTTCTGCACTGAAGTTTGTTCTTGTTTGGCTCCACTGTGCTGTAACCAACCCTGTTAGTTTGTTAACAGTTTTGGAAGTCTCCTTCTGGGACACCACACTCTTTTCTCCATGTTTGGTACGTCTGCATTATCCTCTTCATTCATTTCATTTGCTGCCTTGCTGAATTGTGTAGAGACACAAAACTTGTATGTTTTGACTTTTCTCACATACCAGCTGTTACCACTGTCTTACACATCAAGTGTGTAAGAGATTAGTGTGTTTTAGGGATGGCAATAGGTACTTTTCCATGATGTTTTCTTTCTCAGGTGAACCTTTTTTGTTTTGTTAATTGCAGAGGCTGTCTATTCTGTGGTCCACCAGGGACTGGAAAGACACTGGTTGCTCGTGCACTCGCAAATGAATGTAGCCAAGGAGATAAGAGAATAGCATTTTTTATGAGGAAAGGTGCTGAATGCCTGAGTAAATGGGTGGGGGAATCTGAACGACAGCTTCGTTTGTTATTTGATCAGGTAAGGTTGAAATTTGCCCTGTGTTCTGACTTGTAACTCTCATTTGCTGTGGCCAGTATTTTTAAGGAGAACTCACTCTTTTTTGTCCTTTGTCAGTTCCTTCCACTGAAATGGGATTGTCAGTGTTTCCTTTTTCAGTGGGCTTTTTAAGGGCTTGAAATCTCAAGATGTGTTGGAAAAGATCAATAAAGCAAATGGGAAAACCTCACAAAACAACTTCCCTCACCTCAAAAAAGACTCAAAACCCACAAAAAAGGTTGCAAGAGGCACAAGATGGTGGCTTTAGATGAGAGGGAAACAGATGCAGACTGAAAGCATGGTAATTTAAGTTCATAACAGTACTGTTGCTTCCAGAACCTGTAATTAAATTAAGTCCCAGGCTCAGTTCTCAGAAGTTGCCAAATAGCTGTAAAAACTACTAGTAGGATTTGTCTCCTGTCACCCAGTAACAGTGGGATGGCATAAGACTGCTGCCTTCTCTTAACCATGCCACTGACTCCATTAGCTCCATTAGTAGAGATCCCTGATGCTAATCTGAAAAATCCAGTTTCAGTTTTTCGTGCCTTTTTAAAATAGTGCTGGTTTTACTTCTGTCTTTTCATTCCAGGCCTACCAGATGCGCCCTTCAATTATTTTCTTTGATGAGATAGATGGTCTTGCTCCTGTGCGGTCCAGTAAACAAGACCAAGTCCATAGGTAGTACAACTTTTTGTATCTATGTAGAAGCTGTTTGATCTTTGTGAATAGAAGACCACAACCTACTGACCTTTATGTGACACATGAATTTCTCATGAAAACTAGGAATTCAGTGCAGCTAAATTGCAGTTTAATTTTAACAATGATGGAAAACAGTTGACTAAGCTTGATATCAGCACAATGACTGTGTTGCCTTATCTATTTTTTTGTCTTAAAAGCAGTTGCTAATCAGCATCTTATCAGTAAAACCGTGTCCTTTTTGAGTGATCGTTGGAGAAGGTGGTGTAGAACATAACAAAATTTACTGAGCCAGTGAATGAATTCTTTTTGTCCTGTTAGTTCTATTGTATCAACACTTCTGGCACTTATGGATGGCTTAGACAGCAGAGGAGAGATCGTGGTAATTGGAGCCACTAACAGACTGGACTCCATAGATCCTGCTTTACGAAGACCTGGACGCTTTGATCGAGAGTTCCTCTTCAGCTTGCCAAATAAAGAGGTCAGTTTAAACTAAGCCTTAACGGTGATGTGGCAAAGTCCATCTTTATAACAACACCACGTAGCAAGGCAGTCTCAGAGAGCAGTGAAAGTCAAAATCAGTATTGCACAACTTGGACCAAGAGGAATCTCTGGAGAGACTGCGCTGTATTGTGGCGGGCAGATCTGGTTCTGAATTTATATGGTTAAGATGACTGCAACAAATAGTTAGTTCTAGAATTAGTTTTGGTTTCACTGTGCCCAGCCAAGAAAATGGGATGCTGCTAGTCCCTGAAATGTTTAAGGAAGAACGAGGATCTGAATTAGCAAGATATTCCCGCTCTCTCATCTCGAAAATGACAGAAATGGCATGCACACAAGAATGCCTTTTGGCTAAAAAAAACAACAACCACTTTTATCAAGGCTGGTGCTGGAGCACAGAACAACTTTTCATTCCCCAGGCAGTTTGTGTCTGCTTACCTCTGAAATGCTGAATTGTTCCCAGGCTGGGTATCCTCAGAGATACCTCTAAAGTATTTTGGGATCTGATATTCTAACTGGTATAAACATGGACATGGACAAAGATGTGAAATACACTACACAGGTGTAGGGCTTGGGAAGCTCCTAGTTCAATGGCCTTAGGTAAACAATGGAAAAACAAGTCTATAACAACCAAAAAACACTGGTGGGGAAGATCATGTGCAAAACTTGAACCCTTCTGCGTTTTTTCTCTGGCTATCACTAATATTTCTTTTTCTTGTATTAGCACTTTTTGGAAAAAGGATGCAATGCTTATTGGTTTAACAGCTAGTGAAAGTGCACTGACCAGTGTATTTAAAACAAATATGTCTCAATTTTTAATCTGCTTTCAGGAATAGGAGAGGAGGTTCCATGAAACAGATCTAATACATGATTCTCTACTGTGGAAGGATTCTAGAAATCTGCCTGTGTACCAGGAAAGATGAGGAAATGCAGCATTTGACTTTTTGTCAACCAGTGGCAGTCATTTACAAGGGCTTGTAATGAGAGGACAAGGGATAATGGATCAAAACTAGAAAAGGGGAGATTTAGGTTAGACATTAGGAAGAAATTCTTTAGCGTGAGGGTAGTGAGACACTGGCACAGGTTTGTCTGGAGAAGCTATGGCTGCCCATTCATGGAAGTGTTCAAGGACAGCTTGGATGGGGTTTTGAACAACCTGATTCAGTGGGAGGTGATTCTATAATCATTACTGTTCTTCTGTGTAGTAATTTTAGCAACTGGAATCACAGTGCTAGGCTTTTTATTCCTTGAATGAACTGGCAAAAGAGCAGATCTGATGAACTAATGAGACTGTCACCGTGAAATTTTGCTACATTTAAGGGAATTTTCTTTGTTTGCACGTAATTATTTTTACTACTTTTTTTTTTCCTCAGGATAATTAGGTCTCATCCTTGTAGAAACTTATTTTTTATGGGAGCTATAAATGCCTTTGATTTCCCTGCGGGCCCCCAGAGAGTTGAGTGTAACAAGTTGTGAATTATTAAGTTTCCTACTTGAAAAAAGTGGAAAGCATATTAATTGAAGTTTAGAAATATGTAAAAGTTTAGCAGATAAGAAATGTATATGTATTGATGTGAGGGTTCTGGGGAGTTTGTGTTGTGGTTTTGTGGGCCTTTTTAAAGAGAAAACTTAGGGCAAACTAACATGCAACCATTTTGTTTCCAGGCTAGAAAAGAGATCTTCAAGATCCACACAAAGGACTGGACCCCTAAGCCTCTGGACATGTTTCTTGAAGAGCTAGCTGAAAAGTGTGTTGGTGAGTTTGAAAAAAAAAGTGAGTGACTGCATGAGACTGAGTCCTAAGGAATCTGAGCTTGAACCAGGCAGTACTCAAGTTCTCGTGCCTTGCTGCAGAGTGAGGCACTGAGGCAGCTGGCACACCTTGGGAACAAACCAAGTTAGATGCTTCTTTTCTTTGAATTTGCTTTTAGTTTCTGAGAACATTGAGGGGGGCTTGGGCACACTGCTTAGGAGCACAGTTTTGATTAGAAGGCTGTTTCCTAAGCACAGGATGTCAGGCTGCAAGCCAGACAACAAAACTCTGCAGTGCAGTAACTAAATTCTCTCTTCACCTTTAGATTTTGGCTGCATAGCAAGTGGTTCAGTGTTGCACTTTGCAAACCCTGACCTTGATTTTTGTGTTGCCTGAGACTGACATAATGTTTGATTTTTGTTTTGCTTTTAGGATACTGCGGTGCTGATATTAAATCCTTATGTGCTGAAGCTGCCCTCTGTGCTTTGCGCCGCCGCTATCCTCAGATATACCAAAGCAGCAAGAAGCTGGTGTTAGATACTGCTTCTATTAAAATCACAGCAGAGGATTTTGCCATGGCTATGCAGAAGACTGTTCCAGCTTCACAAAGGGCTGTGGCTTCACCAGGGCGAGCACTCTCAGCTAGTTCAAAACCACTGTTTGAAAATACACTAGCCAGAATTTTACAGGCCTTGCAAAGAGTATTTCCCCATGCAGAGCTTGCACTAAAGAAGGACCAGCAGCAAGGTTGGTATAACAACATGCACTTCTTTCAAAGTCTTCTAAAGCAAAAACTTCCAATTTGTGCCATCAACATAGAGCTCTCAGCCCTTAATGACAGTAGAATTTTATAACATTCACGTGCACACCTTTATTTCAGGAATATCATGCATAGTTTTTTATTCTGGACTCTCAACAGAGGTGCTGGATGGGAGCTGTGCATGACTTGTAATACACACTAGAGAACTGAGAACTATGTGTCCTCTACTAGAGCACCCTCTTTCTGACAGTAGCTAAGATCATATTTATCATTTGTGGTGATGGATCTGAGGTTTAATGGATGAGGCACCTCCTTCCAAATAAAGATTTCAAGGGTATTTTTATATGAATGCTTCTAATTCCTGTCTGAAGAATGTCAGGAGCACAGTAAGAGGTTTAAGCTGAAGACTGTTTAGCTATCATGATTTTTAACCCTAGTCTTTTAACTGAAATGATTGTGCATCCTCCTGTACTGTTGCATGTGAGATCAGAATGTTTTAGTAGGGGCTTGGCTTGCATAGCCCATTTGAGCTCCCACTCCTGACTGCACCAGCCCTGATCAGGTTGATTCTGTCAGTTGGTGAGAGCAAATAAACTGATAAACTCACTCCACTGCTGATTAATGGAGACACATGAATAGTTAGTTGTGGTGCTAAACCCTGGAGAATATCCTACTGGTATTAATTCTAGTAGAAATGGTAGATTTGCACTGGTAAGAGGTAGAAACCTCCCAACACAACAAAAGCAGAGAGCCTAGGGGGTTGGTAATTGCATCCCTTCTCAGTTGTCCACCTTCTAGTATGTCCTCATTCAGAGGTCTTTGAGGAGCCTTGCTTAGAAGATGTGTTGGTCTGTGTGTTTTGACTCACTAGTCCTAGACAAATGGAAGTCTGTGGCCATCACATTCACTTAATTCACACTGACTTGAAGTGGGGGAACCTGCTCCAGAAAAAAGCGGCTTTGTTTTGGTTTTCAGGTGTTTAGGAATTACAGACGTTTTTCCTAGTCATCTTTATTCTAAGGAAAAAACCTCCAAGTTTTCACCAACAGAGACAGACCTTATTTAAATCATGGAACTTAGGACAACTTTGTAGAGACATGAAATCACTTGAGGTCTGTGGTAGGATAGCATTCAGTGTGTGACCTCAAATGAAGAAATACAGGATGAGGGGTTTCCAGTGCTTATTTAGAAGCTCTTATTAATGCAAAAGTGAGATGTGGACCATTTGGGAAAGGTAACAAACCTCTTCTGTTTTTCAGACATTCTAAATCATATTTTAAGTAATTACACGATTTACAGTGATGATGAATCACCATCTATCTTTGACAAGCCTGGCGGACACAAAGGAAAGTTCCTCAACTTTAGCAGGTAAATGTTTGTGCCTTTTATGTTCAAGTTTTTAAGATGACTGAGTCTTTAAACAGCTTTAGTGTGAGGGGTGGTAGATAAAGCAGTAAAATGTGGGGGGGTGTGATCAATATTTGCAAGAAGTATGCAAGAAGATCCAGCTGGGTACTCATGTTCTAATGAAGTGTTCTGCCATAACCCATTAAACTGGAACAGCCCAACCCTCTTTTTCAAAGTCAGAGTGGTCCACAGACTATTAGAATGTGTGGATGTAATCCACAATATTCCTTGAAAGACTCAAGAACAAAGAAATGTATTGTCTGTCCTTTGAAGGAGAGAACCTTTGTGGGTTTCTGTAGCCATCTTTGCCTTCCAGGTTTGTTTAACCAGGAGTGAGTTGTGTAGCAGAAACAAAACTGAGGCACAGATTGTTAAAATACTGTGAGAAAAACTTAAACCACATCCGCCTTTTGTACCTTTAACCTAATTACGCTTTATCATGTGACATTTTAAGCACGAAAACAAAGTAACAGCCACAGGGCTGCTCACTGCCTGTGTTCACAGTTTGGTGGTTGCAGCCCCTCCTTCTTCCTCAGGAAGGAGGATTCCTTACAGTCCTTCCCAGCTTCCCCATGGGGTCCCTCCCATGGGAGAGAGTCCTCCAGAAACCTCTCCTTCATGAGTCTTTCCCATGAGGTCTGGAGCTGCTCCAGCCTGGGCTTCCCACAGAGTCACGGGCTGCTTCAGGAGCAGATACCTCCCCCGGTGCTGGGGTCTTTGAAAGCTGTGTAATCAAGAGTCCATTGGCAGCAAATCTGAGTTCTCTGACAGCATAATCCAAGTCCACTGGCCAAGTTCACCCCTCCTGGTGCTTTTAAGGAATGTTCCACCACGTTCCTCCATGAATGCAGGGGCACAGCTGCCATCTTGCCATGGGCTGCAGGGAAACTTCTGCTAGGGCACAATCTTCCCCTTCTTCCTCACCAACCCCCTGGGATCCTCACCCCAGCACTGCCTTTCACCTCTCCAGCTCAGCTTTTCTTTCTTCTCAGGTCTTAAATAATTTACTTCATATGTTAATTGCTGAGTTGTCTCTCTGATGGCTCCTTGGCTGGTTTTGGAGCTGGGGGAGCTTCTCAGCTTTTTCCTGGAGCCACCCCTGGGGCCCTTCCCCTGCAACCAAAAATCCCACCAAACCAACCAGCACAAGTGCCTGTTGTAGTTTTTCCGGAAATCTTGCTCTGCTCCTTCCTTCCCACTGTCTCCACTAACTGGCCAAATTTCAACTAAACTTGACTCATTACAGTTACTTAAACTCAAGACCTACAGAAAATTGGTGTCTACGGGCAGTGGGGAGATCTAGATTGGTGTGTACTGAGAGAGTTATTTTCTCCCGGATCAGATTGCCGACCAGTTGTCGTGTGTGTTTAGCTGTACAGTCCCTCTGTGTAATTTAAGAGCTGTTACATAACCCAGCCAAACAAACAGCAGATATGCTGGGGATTGGCAGGATTTCTTAGGGGAGGGGTGATACAAGTCTGTAAGAAAATGGGCTTTGAGTCTTTATTGATCACAGATCAGCTTCTTATTTGCTGTCATGGGGAGAGTATTTACCATAAACAAACAAACCAACAAAACTTTAACATCTGTGTGCCTGTTCATATTTTTAAATTTGTTTTCTTGGTATTATTCTAGAAATGCTTATTACCAGCCAACATCTTGCAGGCCACGGTTCCTACTAGTTGGAGAACCAGGATACGGGCAGGCTTCTCATTTGGCACCTGCAGTCATACATGCCCTGGAAAAGTTTCCAGTTTATACACTAGACCTACCTGTTTTGTTTACAAGTATCACATCACCAGAAGAAACATGTGCACAGGTATCTTTTTTCTTTTTACCGTCACAGAATTCATGAACTGTATTTAAATCAGTAAGCAAAATTAATTGCTAATGGAGGTGGCCCACTTTGAATGTGCTGTTATGTCAACTTGTGTATGAAAATCCACTTTTCTTCTAGATGGCATGATACTGAATAAAGATGTTATACATGGGCATATTTTCCATCCCGAATTAAACAGTGAGGATGTTGCCAGCAGCTTGGGAAGGTGGGAGGTGCTGCTAATATACTCCTTTATGACAGGAAATCCTGCCAGTCTCAGTGGGATCCAGACACTTGTTTTCTTTGCTTCTTAATGAGTCTGTGCCCCCAGTGGATGACTCTGCCTCAGCCTGACTGCGTGTCGTGCACTTCTAGTAGCCTTCTTTTCGATTCTATTTGTAAGGCAATCAAAGTTTTGGGGAAAAGTATTTCTTTTTTACACAAGCATAAACAACTTCAACTGCTGCCATGTATGTAGTAAAAGTATTCCAGTTCTTGGGATGCTTACATTTATACACTAGAGTGTTTTTCTCAACTATGAAAATTAAGTACAAGCTGGTTCAGTGCTGTTTTCCTTTTTACCTTTAGGTGGGAAATGCATTTTGTGGTTTGGCATCGCTGTTGTGAAATACTTTGACCTTTAGTAGCAACATTTGAGAGCTGTGCAAGTAAGGACAGATACATGGCATGAGTGGATCCTCACTTGTCACATCAGAGGAACAATTCCTTTTTTTGTTGTGTGATGGTTAATCTGCAGTCATTCAACTACCATGCTTAGTCACTGCCTGGAAATAGGACGTGCACTTCCCATCTTGTGTCAGGAATTCCCTGAATATTTCTAATGCAAAAAGAGGGTACATGTCCTCTTCTTCAGTGAGGTTCCATCTGTAGGCAATGGCTTGCTGTCTTCCAAAGCACGTAGTCTGGTCTGATGGATCCTTTGGTAAGGAGAGGCTGTGAGTGACGTGGCTGTTCAGGCAGGTGGAAGACTGGTCACCTCTTCTGAAATGCACTTCAAATGATAAATGGTAACCAGGCTTCCTCTACATTGTCAGCCAAAATTATAAATGGTAACCAAGATTCTTCTACAGTCTCAGCCCTCATCTTTTCCTCATTGTTCAGACTGTGCCTCAGAGCGACGTGGATATGTGCCACCTCTGAAGGGAAAATGGTGTAGTCACAGTCGTGTAGGCATTTACCCAAACTAACACATCTTGCTGAAGGGTTAGGCTTGTTTTTTCAGGCCCACCACTGCACTGACTGAGTTGGCTCTTCAGTTGTCTTACACCTAAGTAGTTTTGAAATAAGACAGATTCAGGCCTGTTTCTGTCCACTAAACAATGTTTGTAATTGAGTCAAAGTGAACATTTTACCTGTATTATTAAGTAGTTGTTCTTTTGTTGGTCTTTGAATGTTTTGGCTTGAAGTGCTCCTCTGTCAGAAGATAAGTTTGACTGATACATACATAGTTACTGATGAGCCTTACTCTCCATGCTTCAGTTTTCTTATCCAAGCTGTCATTTTTCCAGATGATAAGAGAAGCTCAAAGAACAGCACCAAGTATAATTTATGTCCCACATATTCATTCATGGTGGGAGGCTGCTGGAGCTACATTGAAAACTACTTTTACAGCACTACTGCAGAACATTCCAACGTTTGCTCCAGTTTTGCTGCTTGCAACATCTGATGTGTGTTACACAGCTCTCCCAAAAGAGGTATTTCTGTTGATGCTTCTGCTTTTTATTCAGTTTCTCCTGAACTCATAAATCCTTTTCAGTGTTGGGAGTAGTGTGCACTGCTCAGCAAATTTCAGTCTCTTGTTACTCAGGCATCCTAACGAGGTCTCTTAAAATTTGCTGAGACAAAACAATGCTGAAAGCATTAGTTTAAAGTGTCTTCTGAGTAAAGAGACTGACTTTGACCAAACTTGATTTCCCCTCTCACACACTTATGCTTGTTGGACAGATGTATAAATTGCCTTTGACAAAATTCTAGTGACTTCAAGATGGTCAGCTGTGTACTTAGTCTAGAAATGCAACTGGGAAAAAGATCTTTATACAGAAGATATTTTAACAGAAAAGTGGAAGATACTTTTACCAGAAAAGGACAATGGTCACACTGTGAAGGATGGGATGTCATTTCAAATTTAAATTCCTTCATGAAAATTTCAGTTTCTTTCTTCTTGTTGGTGAAAACTTTACAAGTAAGAAAGCAGAGTTCCAACTTCTGTTTAAGTAACTTGGAAATCAATGTTTAGTTGTATTAATGCAGTAATTAACCAAATGCAGTAAGTGTACATGCTTAGCCTTCTAGACATTTGAGAGTGGGCATTAAAGGAAGGTGTTCCAAATGTGAACATACTACTCTGGTTATTTTGTCTCAGTTACTGGGGAGTGTGTGTGTGTGGAAGGGGTGTTTATCATCAAATGCTTTGAAAGGACTGAACTTTCGACAGCAGTTTTTATACTGCTAATAAATTCCTTCTAAAGTAAGTATTGAAATTACTTCCATAGCTTTTGGTAGTAGAATTGGAAAACAGAGTAAAACTTGGAAGTATGCAAACTCAGGTGCATAATTCACATTAAAAAAAAAACAAACAAACAACAAGCACAAAACACTTGACCAAAAAGCCTGCACTTGTCTCCTGACAGTGCCTGTTCCCTCCACAGCTGCCATAAGGTTTCCAACTGAAGGGACAGCAAGGCACGTAAATACAAAATAAGCAACCTCAGAGGTGGTGAATGTCACAACTGTATCAGTGTATTGTCTGGTCCCCTCACTGAGCTCTAACTATAGGTATTCCTTAAAGAAAATATTTTAATTTGCTCTGCTAATATATGAAAATCTAGCCTTCTAAGGCCAAGAAGATAACTTTTCACAGTTTGTCTTACCCAGATGATGATTCAGTTTAATTTAGAAACATTTTGGGAATAGATTATGAATTTGTGTGGCCTTGTATCTGAAATATCTTTTTTCCTCGTGCTCTAGATAAAAACATTGTTCAACAGTGATTATGAAGAAGTTTTCAAAATCCAGTTGCCTAGTAAGGATGAAAGAAGAACATTTTTTGAGGACATAATCATAAATCAAGCTGCTAAACCTCCTCCATCCAAAAACAACACAGGTGAGGATATTCTCCATGTAAGACTTCTCTTAACTGGAAGTTCAAAGCTACGCCGTGTTTGTTTTGGTGGTCATTTTCCATCAACAAGTTGTCATATGCTTGTATCTGAGCACCATGTGTTGACTAAAAGTTTCTGATTAATGTCAGCTTGGCAGCCACTGGAAGTTCTGCCTGTAGCACCACCGCCCAAGCCTCGGCAGCTGACAGAGGCAGAAGAAAGACAGCTGGAGGAGCAGGAGGAGGACACGCTGCGTGAGCTCAGGATTTTCTTAAGGGATGTGACCCACAGACTTGCCATTGACAGACGTTTCAGAGCATTTACAAAGCCTGTCGACCCAGAGGAGGTAAATCAGCATTGAACTGTCATACCCTTTAATCTGTGGGTATCCATAATTTCTCTCTATGTATTTCTCTGTGTTTGTATGCTCTTTCATAGGAAGATTTCCCTTTAGTTTTAGGACCATGCTATTCTGAGTTTTCAAGAAACAGGAGGTGAATTTTGCTTTTGCAGTTGCTGACTCCTTGAGGTTCTGTTATTTGAGTATTCGGTGAGGGCCCAGAATTCCTTCTAAAACGTCTTTAGAACTTTTCAGTTGGAAGGGACCTCCAACGATCATGTAGCCCAACTGCCAGTTGGACCAACTGCCAACTCAATTTTCTTATTAAATCCTTTGATACTTGTCACCAGCCAGTGCCAGGGGGGATATCAGCTCGTGACAGTCCGGTGTCAGAAGTGGGATGAGGTTTAGGGAAAATATAAAAATGGCACATGGCTACCAGGGATGTATCAGAGAAGTAATGTTTCCTTTAGGGAGGTAATGCAAAAAGTACTGTGCTCCTAAGGTGTTCTCTCTGAGAGAGGGTTGTGGATCAAAGGAGTGGGAGGGAGGAGTTGAGCCCGGCAGGACAGTTACAGAGTGTGTGTGTGCACTTACCCTTCCGTAGCTGTGGCTCCTGGGATGTGGCTTCTTTGCCAGCTGGCAGGGCTTGGCAGCAGGTCCATAGGGGCAGCTTCCCGGTACCAGGGACGACCCCCTAGCAGCAACAGCAGCAGCAGGTGGGCAGACACGGCAGGCTCCATTCCTGGGGCAGAGCAGCAGGCAGCCCTGGCAGGCAGCTACGGCAGGGTCCTGAAATCCGTGTTTTGGGGGTGCAGCCCCTCCTGGCTTGGCAGCAGCAGCAGCAGCCGTTTGGTTTCCTCGGCAACCGGCAGCAAAATGGGGGGGCGGGGCGGGGCTCCAGCGGGAAGGACCCGGTGCTCCAGGGGTCAGAACCCAGCATGCAGGGTCAGAATCCTGGCACGCTCACCGTTGTGGCTCAGGCTCATTCCCTGGGCAGGCAGGCAGAGCGCCAGCATCAGGCTCCGCAGCAGGGGGTGTCCCACAGAAGAAGTGCCCGAGCAGCCTCGGTCCCACCTACTGAATTCACTGCCTTTTTATGCCCCGGTGACCCACCTGTCCAGCCAGTGTCACTGTCCAGAGCCCATTGGCATCCGTGAGCCCCAAGTTAGGGTGGTAATTAGCAGGGGCAATGCATAAATGTGTTGCCCATCCTGCCTTGTACCATACCTGTTGTTTTGCTTCCGTTTGTCCTTGAGCAGCAGGCCTGGTTTTGGTCTGATAGCTGCATATAATCAGCAAAAGGCCTTTGCTGGCTTAAAAGGCATTTTGCTTAGACTTACATGGGGAAGAAGAACCATTTCCCACAATAACTTAAGCATGTTACAGCACTGGAAGGCAAAGAGATCTCTTTCTTTATAATTATAAACAGGATCTATATGACTGTTTTTAAAAAGTCTAAAGCTCTCTTAACTGTCTGTGAGGAGTGGAAACAGCAGTTTTAAAAATAAATGTTGAGATACTATTCTTTGTTTCATCTGGGGTTCCTCAGTCTACAAACAATCATAAGGGCTGTGTGGTTTCTTCTTCCTCCCATATACTCTTTTTATGTCTCTCTCATTTCATGTATTGAAGAAGTCCAAGCCTGGGGCATATACTTCAAAGTCAGCTGTAGTTTTAACACAGCTTTGCATTTCAGCAAAGTCCTGTTCCCCTCCCCTAAGCATCCACTGAGTTGTCTTTCCCTTGCCTTGTAGTTTCTTAGATGTGAATAATCTAAAACAGAGATGCCCTCCTCTAAACTAGTCATTAGACTCCTCCTATGGTCTGAGTAAAGATATTTGCACCTCTGGGTCCAGTTCTGTCCTTCTAAAGTAGGTGTCTAGGACAACTATTTCAGAGGTGCAATTCCTGCAGCCTTTTTCATGCTGCCAACAACAAGGAGAATCTTGGGTGGCTTTACTGAGAAAGATTTCTTGGCTGTGATTATCTAAAGTGAAGTGAAACAAAGCCCACTGTGGGTGTCTGTTCCCTTCTCTACCCCACACATGCTTCTGATGTCCCTGCCTTGTTTCCCCTCTTCTGGTCTGCATCTTCAAAGCCATTTGAAACAGCCTTTCTATTTTCAAGAAACTGGTTAATTTCTGCAACTTTAGATACATTCTAAATATTCAGAGGGTTTCAGAAGTCCTTGATTTTACTTTATTAAAAGAGCTAATTTTTGTAGATACTGTGTTAACTCTCTGAGCACATCTGTTTCATTTGTAGGTACCTGATTATGACACAGTTATTAAACAGCCCATGGACCTCTCAACAGTTCTTTCCAAGATAGACTTGCACCAGTACCTAACAGCAGGAGATTTTCTAAAGGACATCGATCTCATCTGTAGTAATGCTTTAGAGTACAACCCAGATAAAGATCCTGGAGGTGAGGAGAGGTTTTTATCTCTAATTTGAAAAAATTTAAACTGTATAAACTGATAAATGTCATCTGTAGACAGTAGACTTGGGAGTAGATAATTTTACACGTTCACAGAGAGCTTTTCTTACCAGGTAAATGTTGTAGCATTAAACTACTTGGGCATGAAATTGTAACAGAAGTGTTGATGAGTAACTAGTGCTTTTGCTTTAATAATTAACTTTTACGTTGTTACACTGAAAATATGCACTGAGATAACCTATCAGAACCAACCTATGAGAAGAGCAAAATCTTTCTAAGTAATTAAAATCAAAGATTTCATTGGGTAGTAGAAAACACACGGTTCTGACTGTAAAATTTCAGATCGTCTCATTAGGCACAGAGCTTGTAATTTGAGAGATACTGCATATGCCATCGTCAGGGAAGAAATAGATGAAGATTTTGAACAACTCTGTGAAGAAATTAAGGAATCTCGTAGGAAAAGAGGTACGTTTTTTGACACGAAGGATTTTAAGACTTGTCTAAGTATTTGTAAGTAACAATACAAGACAATTCTTTTCTCTCTGTTTTTTATTGCAAGGTTGTACCTCTTCAAAGTATGCTCCATCTTACTACCATGTGATGCCAAAGCAGAACTCTGTTCCTGTCAGTAAGAAGACAGACCCAAAGTGTGATGAAATCACGAAGATGGCAGCGGCGCCGGTGGATTCCAGCACTCCCCACTGCCATGGCAAGTTGCATTTTATTTAGACTTTCTTGGAGAACGTGCTAAAGTCACGGATAACTTCTTTGTGATGCCTGGTTTCTTCATCCCAGAGACATTACATCTTCTATTGTAATGTCTCTGATGCCTGGTTTCTTCATCCCAGAGACGTTACGTCTTTTAATTTGCTTCAAAATGTGAGATAGAGCTGGAGGTCATTCATTCAATATGGTTGGTTTACAACCAACAGTGGTTGGTTTACATTTTAAGACACTGGCCTTGATGGCCCAAGTGACATTTAATGGCTCCTAAATTACAGAATCACAGAATTGTCACTGTTGGAAAAGACCTCTGAGATCACCATATGAAACTGTCAACCCCACCCCCCAAAAAAAAAGAAGAGGAAAAATCAAGCCTACTAGAGCATGTCCTGAAGTGCCTCATCTACATGGTTTTTAAATACCTGCAGGAATGGTGACTCTACCACCTCCCTGGCAGCCCATTTCAGCACCTGACTACTCTGTCAGTAAAGAAATTCTTCCTAGTATCTAGTCTAAACCTCCCCTGCCTTAATTTCAGGCTGTTCCCTCTGGTCTTACCATTATTCACTTGAAAGAAGGGGCCAACAACCACCTTCCTACAACTTCCTTTCAGATAGTTGTAGAGATCAGTGGGATCTCCCTTCAGCCTCATCCAGACAAAAGAATCCAAATTTCCTCAGTCTGTCCTCATAGGACTTGTTCTCCAGCCCCTTCACCAGCTTGGTTGCCCTTCTGAACTCACGCAGTGTATTTCTTGTAGCAAGGCACCCAGTTGTAACCTTGCAAAGTCCAAAACGTTGTGCATAGCAGTTTCTGAATACTCAACTAGTTTTTAGTTACATGAAACAGTATTTTTCCCTACCCTGCCTTCCAGTGCTAAAGTCTCTTATTGTGATTACCAGTTGATGTGGGAAAGGGGAAAAAATACGGAGCAATAATAGAAATATTAATATTTCCTCACTTTTCCTGTGAAAAGGGCATGAAAGAACACAGGAACTTGGGTCTCTTTCAGCTAAAATGCATGACATAGTGTGAAGTTTCCTGGTCTCACTGGCATGACTGGGAATTTTGCCACTGAGTTCACCCATTGTGCTTTGCAGTATTCTGTGGATACAAAGAATGGTGGGGTTTCTGGAAGGCAAAAATGCAAAGTTTGTTTGACACAAGATTAACTGAATCAGAAAGTATATTAGGTGTAAGTCTTGGTGGACAAGTTTTTCTCCAGCAAATATTTTCCCACAATTGTCTCTTTAGCTTTGTCCAATATGTGCTTAGCTTTTGAAGTTTACAGCTTTAGAAAAGATTTAAAGAAAGGCTCATCTCCAAAAGCTTTTCTGTGGTTCATCTCTATCAGGTCATGTAATAAGACAGGAAATAACTTCACCTAATAACCTTGATTTGCAGTAATGCTTCCTATCTAAAGTAAGAATTTTCTGATCATAACATTGTGAAGCTGATGGGTTTGAGAGTGAAATTCTGTACCTGGCTTTCTAAAATCTGGTAAGAAATTTACCTCGTTAAATTGCAAGTCTTTCTCTAGACGTGTAAGGAGCCAGACAATGGTACTTGAGCTCCTTTGATCACCTTTCTTGAATATGCTGGATTTTGAAGGAAGGACGGTTTGATAATGTTTTGGGTTCCTTTTTCTGATCTCTCTTTCTAGATATGTCAAAAAGAAGACGTAAAAAGAAGGAAAGGTCTTCAAGTATCACAAGGAAGAGGATGAAGTTTCAGTTCAATAAAGAGAATAAAGTTCCAGAAGACCAAAATGAAGAAGAAAGTGATGAAGAGTCTACAGAAAAACATGTTTCTAACACGGATCGCACGGAAGTTGAGTCCGCACAGGATTCTTCTGTGGAGGAAAATGAAAACGTACTTCAAGAACGACAGAAAAATGGGAATAGAAATAAATCTGGGACAGAAAATGAGAGACTCCTCCTTCTGGCTAAATCTGCTTTTGAAAAGAAGAGTGTTGATGTTCTTGAACAAATGCCAGAAGCAGAAAATTCTAAAGACAGAAATTCAAATGGTAAGTGAAAGGTCGAACAGGTCATGTAGCTCCTCCATCTGAGGAGGAGGATTTACACTATTTATTAGGTTTAAGCCTTCTATAATCCCATTCCATTATTTCTGGTTTATGTCTTTAAAATCAGCATGCAGTGTTTCTTGCAGAACGATGCTGCCCCCCTAGCTATTCTTGCCCAACTCCAGTTTTCCTGCAGCTGCTGGTTTTTTCATTCTAACAGAAACAATCATTGCCTTTCTGTTACTCTCTGAGTATCTTCCCCATAATGAGCAGTCAAAGTTCAAAAGCTGTACTTGAAGAAGTGTGGACGCAGAGCCACATCTGGAATAGGAGACTTAGGTCCTCCTGTTTGCAATGTAAGACATTTCCTAACCTAAGTTACTTTGGAGTTACACTTTACAGTGTTGTAATGGCAATGGGACTCTATTTGTTTCCTGTTTTTTGCATGCCATCTTCTCTCATGCTTTTTTTGTGTATCTTGAGTTTTCTCTGAGCAGTGACTTTTGCCAGAATGGAAGCATCAGGGATTTCTCAGTGAAAAGATGGTAACAGTTCTGTCTCTGTCATTACAGAGAGAAGCTGTATTCCAGGGACAGGATAATTCACTTATACTGTATTCCAGATGAACAGAAACCCTGACTTAAGGAATTTGTGTTGTTCCAGGTTTGTGGGTACACCGAATGACTCGTGCAAAACATTCTCAGATAGAAGAGCATCGGGTGGGATGTGTTGAGAAGGCAACAGAAACTGTCACACAGTCAGTGGTTGTGGATCACTGCGAACTCAAAGTAAGTCTGAGTTTGGTTTTGTTCATACTGAAGTAGGACATTTTCTTGCTACATCTGCAGTTGCAAATTAAGTTAACCAATGCCAATTAAAACAATTTATGGGAAGGACGTGTAGCTCGTGAAAGAACTCAGCTGGTAAGGGACTTCAACTGTTGTGTTTCCACCTCTGTTGCAGACTGCTGTTCTGGCTTTTGGTGAACTAAATGGTTCAGCTAATGAGTAAAGGGAAGCACCTAAGCATGCTTCTATTGCCAGCTGGCACAGCTGTATCTAGATCTGTAGCCCGGTTTCCAAAGATCCATTTTATGGTGCCCTGCATGTCAGCCACAGTTTCTCTCGTGAAATGCAACGGGGCCTTTGCTGTGGCAGCTGCTCTGCCACAACATTCCCTGCTGTTTTGGAAGCAGCTGATTCACTATTACTATTGTTGATGGGACAGACTGATTAGAAATAAAATATTTTCTGAAACTTAAGCCTTTCTTTTCTCTGAAGTATGAAAAATTAAATAATTTTCTCCAGTTAATTTTGGTGAGATACTTAATCTGTTCTCTGACATGTCACTCAGATCAGAAAGCAGGCTGTCACTTGTTACTGTTTAGCTTCTGAGAACAGAAGAAGCTGATGCAGAGGATCTTGTGCTGCTCTAAACTTGTAGTTTCCATTTTGTTTTTCTTCAGCAACTGTTGCACTCTGTCACCCTGATAACAAAGAACTTTAATATATTTCACCTGGAAAAACTACATGCTGTTCTCAGTCAGTGCATTTACCAGCATCGGGAAGATTACGACAAAACCGAATTAGTGAAGGTAAATTTGTCTCCCAACACTTTGTCACTGTCACGCATGTTTGTGTCACACACGTGGATGTGTGTGCTCTGGGCATCACAGTTACTTAGCCTTACTCTTTACTGCTTGGTTGCCTGTGTTCGAAGACTCTTCCCTTTCAGTCTGGAAGACATTTCACCATCTTGCAAAATCATTATTGTATTTGGCATAATTGTTGGTAGTTTCAGTGGGAAAAGGTTTGAACTTGAAGAATGGGTCCACCTAAATAGCCCTCTCAAAGCAGGTAACCTCATTCTGTGTATAGTCCTGCAGAACCTGTTTAGGGGTGAGGGACTAAGAAAAGAGAGGGCTTTGCTCAGTCTGTCTCTTCCTCTTTCTCCCATTCCAAGCAGTCAGACATGGTAAGACTTCATGTAGTTGTCAGTCCTTTCCTGAAAACAAATTAAGTATGACACATAACACGACTCTGAGACCTGAGTCTCACCATAATCTCTCTTGTAACTGGCCTGGCTCAAGCATCTTTTATTTGGCCTAAGGGGAGATTTCTGCCTGTGCTGGTTTAATAATAATGAGCCATGTTCCCTGGTCTCCTGAGTTGTCAGAACTCAGTGGAAATCTTGCAGAAATGCCACTCAGGCATTTCCAGTGTGGAGTCCATGTAGGTAAGTTGCCCACAGAGGTGGTGGAGGCCCCATCCATGGAAACATTCAAGGTCAGGCTTCAGGAGGCTCTGAGCAACCTGATCTACTCAAAAAGGTCTCTGTGTATGGTGGGGCTGGACTAGATGACCTTTAAAGGCCCCTTCCAACCTCACATGTTCTGTGATTCTATGATTTCTTTGTTTTTTACTTCTGCCTTTAGCTTTAACAAAAAAATATCTCCACAGTGACTGTGGAGGTTGGTCAGGAGCAAGCTCTAATGTATGATGACACAGACTTGGAACGACTAATGATTCAGAGTGCAGAAAATAATATCTCCAGTATTTAGTTGTGGCTTTTCAGGAACCATCTCTTTCTGACTGCTGAAGCTACTGCTGTTCATACAGATCCAGTCTCTATTTTTGATGCATATGGATTTGCTTAAACCTAGTGGGTCTAGAGGGACATGGTGATGGTGGCAACACATGTAGTTGCTAAATATTACTGACACTTTTGTGTACATTCAGATTTTTTTTATTTTTATGAAGACATGAACAGGATTCTTAAGCTTTTATTCATGCTGATGTGCTTTTTTTTTCTTATTAGGAAATGAAGAAAGAAATTGGAGCCTTCAGTTCTTTTCAGTGATAATTGATTTCACCAGACTTCTACTCTACTGTTTTCTTTTCATTGCATGCATTTCACCTGCATAATTCTATAAAGATTAGTTCCACATATGTGTTGATATGTATATAGAACAAATATATCTTTAAAAATTAAGATAGCTCAAATAAAGTCTTTGCTTTTATTTGATATTTTTGTCCTCTATATTTTTATGTGGCATACTGCCGTGATCACCTTTGGAATGCTGCAGATCTGAGCATCTCCCAGATCATTTCAGTACATCTCCTTAAAGGAAAACAACTGAAAACTTGAGAAACTTTTATTATTGTTTTCCAGCTTGTGGAAATAACATTTTTCTGGAGTAGTCTGTGGTGCTGTATAGTCCCCTGCAGTATTACATAAAGGTTTCAAACCAAATCTCATTTTGGTATATGAAAAGTAAATCCTGTAGAAACCTTTTTATGCTGTTAAGAGATAATTATTTTTTAATTACCTATAGCACCTCAGACAGCTTTCATAGAATTAACAACCTCAATAGAGTATGTGGGAGAAAACACTCCACATAGCCATTTTGCTATGGCATATTTTTGCCTGTCAGAAAAACCTAACTTGAAACAAAGCAAGATTTTCTACTGTAACTTTCTAGGTTAAAGTTTGGTCTTGCTTGTAATAATGACAATTTTCTGGATACTAGAGAATAGCATTTCAATAGAAATTGTTTGTTGCAGGCCAGGTAGCTTGTAGTTGAGTAAATAGTTTTCTAGTTACCTGGAGAGAAGTATATGTTTATTACATAAAAATGAGTATATTATTGATGATAAATATATTTAAATATAAAAGCAAAGCAATATCCCATTTGAAGATGGATGCCTCTTCAACCAGCAGAGCACGTCTCTGTTAATTTGACTTAAAAAAAAAAATTATAAGATAGGCCAAGATAAATTTTATGAGAATAAAATTTTATATGATTTGCCATAAAACACGTGGCATGACACATTGCTGTTGTGTCATGTCACCTTGCATTCACAATGCCTGGTGGTCCTGAATGCCAAACTGTGCAATCACTCTATGTGTGTTTGGTTTCTTATCTATGTTTTCATTGTCTTTTTTGCTTTCTGTTGTGTTTGTCCAAACATTTGTGTACTATGCATATTTTTTTCTTTGATCTGTATTGTTTGGATGGGTATTAATAAAAATTGGTCACCTTTGTGGGGGGAGGGGGGTTTGTCTGCTCTGTTTTAATTACGGATTAATTTTTGTCATGAATAATCTAACACTTCAGAACCAGCATGAGTCTTTAAGACTTGGAGTAAGAACTGTATGTGAGCAGCTTCCCCCACTGCTCATGTATTGGTTACACAGCAAAGGCAAGCACAGGAGGAAGGAAAACGAGAGAATGTGTTTTGATGTTGTGTATTACTACATTGGAAATGTAATAAAGGAATTTGCTATTTTTCCTTAACTTGATCTCTGCCTCGGCTGCTGTCACCGATTTTCGATGGGGCTGTAGGGCTGGTTTGCTGAGCAGTTCCCCGGGAGAACTGTATGAAAAACTGCTCTGGAGCAACAGCGTGGGAATGAGGAACCAGGAACATCCCCGGCCTGCCTGGTCCAAGGGGAAAGCTCATGGAATCATTAAGATCGGAGGGGACCTTAAAGATCATCGAGTTCCAACTCCTCTGCCGTGAGCAGGGAGCCCTTTGGGAAGGGGTCTCCGCTCTCCAAGGTTTATAGCTCAACAGCAGCAACGAGGGAGGGTTTTTCTCCTCTCGGAGCCGTTACTTTTCCGCGCTGGAGCC
Organism: Chaetura pelagica; assembly: GCF_000747805.2. Lineage (NCBI taxonomy): Eukaryota > Metazoa > Chordata > Aves > Apodiformes > Apodidae > Chaetura > Chaetura pelagica. Next base: position 683,850 of record NW_009951948.1, on the reverse strand, counting down.
CGCGGCCGGGCAGGTCCGAGCCCACGGGAAACCCGGGGCTGGCGAGGGAGAAAAAGCCTTCCCGGGGCTGGCGAGGGACGTGTCCTGGAGCCGCCCGGGTGCGCGGCGGGAGCGGCTGGCGCGGAGCCCGAGTTCCCGGCCGGGGGAGCGAGGCTGCTCTCCGGGAGCTCCTGCCC
>NW_009951948.1:651157-682660 GCF_000747805.2 Chaetura pelagica | reverse complement strand
GACGGACGGACAGACTGACTGACGGACAGACTGACGGACAGACTGACTGACGGACAGACGGGCGGACAGACGGACGGACAGACGGACGGACAGACTGACTGACGGACGGACAGACTGACGGACGGACTGACTGACAGCATGAAGTCGCGGCTGCAGAGTTGCCCCCCGTCCCGCGGCGGAGCGGAGCGGAGCGGGGCCGAGCGCGGGGGAGCAGCGCGGTGCGTGTGCGGGCGGAGTTGCGGGTCGCGGGGTGTCTGGGCCCTGGGGCGCGCTCTGATGCTCGGCTCTGCCCTAGGGCAGGATGTGCAGCGCTGGAGGTCGAGCCCGGCTTCAGCACAGCACGTAATGGAGGCAGTTCTGCATCTCTGAAAGGGCTCCCGGTGTCTGCTGCGACAGGGAACGTCACCTGGTAGGTGCCTGTGCTTTGTTCCTGAGCTGCTCGGGCTCCCCGGTGGGTCGAGGAGTTAACGGAAGGATGGAGAAGTTTTCCTTTGCTGAAAGTGTCGGATCAAAGAGGGAAGGCTGAGATGTCTCTGGGTCTGCAGGCTGCCACTTCTGTTTAGAACAGAGCTGTACAGAGAGCCTGTTGGCCACGCAAAGTGCACATAAACATCAAGTGGGTTTTGTGCTGAAACTTGTTACGTGAGAACAAGCCTTCCATTAAAGGTGGGGATGAGAGAGGAATTTTAAAAGCTGTGCTGTTTGTTTTGACCAGCGGTCTGTTTTTTATTTGTTTCTGCTTAGAAGGGTTTCCTGCAAAGAAAGGAGAGCTTGTGAGAACTTCCAGAAACCCTGTTTAAAACATCCTGCGTGGTGCAGACGGTAGGAGTGCCCTGAATCAGGGCCTCTTGGGGCGAGCCTGCATCACTTAGAAAACCCTTTTGTTACTGCCTTTAAACGTTGCCAGCCAGGCAGTCTGTTTCACTTGTGGTGTTAAATTAATTCCCCTGAGCCAGTTAGAAGTAGATGCCATTTTTTATAAGGGAAGTTACGTGCTTTTAACTTCAGGCTGGTGCTTCTTTGTGCTGGAGTGAAAAGCCCTCCACTGTCACATTCAGTTAATCCTCTGATTGTCCCCAAACTTGTCTTTGTAAAACGTAGCAGTTTGAGGTCGAGCTTTTCTTTGTGGGGCATACTTTTGTACTCTTGATGTTTCTTATGACTCTCTTCTGGATCGTTTCCTCTCTTGCAACACCCTTGAGATGCAGTGTGTGTTTTAGCTGGACTCAGTGTGCTGGTGTTGAGCCTTAATTGCAGTAATTTCTGTTTATGTTGGTTCTGATTGGACTAGACAGTATGTATCACTGATGTATCACTGCCTACCAATATATCATTGGATACTGTCAGAGCTGTGTATTGAACAGTTCTGCCTCCTGTAGGTTTCTCAGTACTGAAGAATTTCTATCGAATAATGGACTTTATCGTGTTGTTAGGATTCCTTTTGTTCCGACTGTTTCTTGTGTCTTTTGCTTCACTGAGCAGTCTGTAGCATTTCACTTAAGTTTATTGATATCCCTGAGCTTTCACCCTGCTTTTCATCTGCATTTGCTTCTGTGTAGTCTGATGGAAAGGATTAAATTTGTGCTAATTTTTCCATCTAGTTACAATTAATCTTTGTGACCATTTTGTTCTAATGTAACTTTTTAGAAGTTGAGTCTTATTTGAAAAACAGTCCTATGCCTTGCAAGGCAGATTCTTTCCTCCAGTTTGAATTAGGGATTTTTTCTGGCTTTACAAAACTGGAACTTTTAAAGCACCTAGTACATATAAACTAGGTTTTGTTCTGTGTGCACATAATAAATATTAGCAAGGCACAATCACTTGTAACTAAGCTATGGCTAACCTTTATTTTGGTCATCAGTGTCTCTTTACCTGTCAAGCTGAGGTCTAATACAGAATTCCACGGTGTTGAAATCAGTATTTTGATGTTTTATCATTTTTTTAGAAATCCTGACACTTGCAAAATGAACAGAATTATCTTTTTAGTGTCTGTTTATTCTATTAAAGTCCCATGTAGTAACTGTTCTGGGGTCATGAAGTAGGGGAATGTTCTGAGTGCATGGATGTGTTGTTGTTCTCTCCTGTGTATCGATGGTCAATATTCCCTCTCCTTCCGCTTTAGATACGGGGTCATTGATCCATAAATGTCCAAGATGGTTTGCCTTGGAGTTGTCATAGACTTGTAAACAATGATGCCATTTTTAATATAGCACCATTTCCCCTTTTTCTTTTGTTTACTTGGTATTTCCTAAATAGGCAACAATACTGATTGTAGTGTTCTAGTCATGCATCTCCCCGCTATGTGTGAGTAGCACCACCTTTGTTGAATATATACCTGTAAGTGTACTATTTTCTGTTGTTAATTAAGTTTCTAATATTGTTGATCTAGGGATTAAAGTGGTTTTCAGCTATTAAAGGGATGTGATTAGGTTTTCATCATCATCGTTATCATCATTAATTACAAGTTAGTGTCTTTGTTTCCATTCGGCTTCCCTCTCTTTCTTTCTGTCTTTTTTTTTTTTTTTCCCTTTCTGTGTGGCTAGTTCAGGATCTTCCCAAATATTTAAACCACTTTGCTGCTTAAACAGTTGTTTCTGTGGAGGTGGAAGCCACCAATACCAACACATTCCTTATCCTGTACCAGCCAGGTGGCATTTAATAATTCAGTGCTTTGCATCACTTTTAATGGATGGTTCATTTCCAGTCCTGTTGTTCTTCTGTCAAAATGGAAGGAATTTGAGAAGGTCCACTCAAGTATTTTTTGTTTCATAAAACAGTGTCTACTGCCAGTGGATCTTTTCTAACCAGCTTGAGAAATCAGCTGAAATTGAGCAGAAGTCTGCTGCTGTTGCTTGTGGGAAGCTGTGTACCACTCTTTAATCCTTTAGACCTTAAAGATGATAGTAAATGTTAAAGTTCAATAGAATGCAGTGAAAAAGGGTATGATCTGAAGGGGCAAGAACTTGTAATGTAGAATACATTTATTATACAGTTAAAACAATAAAAAGCAGTATCATGCTGAAGCACAGAAGCTGGGAAGATTGCTGATGACTAAAAGAGGAACAGATGTGGCTTGATGGGAGAACATTTAGGAAAAATGGTGCACAACTTTGAATATGCTACTTCTTGCAGTCCTTACATGATATCCGAGATAGCAAGGAACTTAATGTTGCAAACATCCTTCAGCAGCATGACCTCTGGTTGTGCCTAACAGGTTCTAAGGGCGTTCAGTGTACTCTGCTTCCAAAAAACAGGCTTCAAATTGTGTTCGGAGCCATTTAAGAAAGCGAGTTTGGTGTTGTGGGTGATGCTTTGCGATCTGCTGCTCACCTTGCTTATCTGTTGGTCTTGCTAGGAGTTGAAGGAATTTACCACGCTGCTAGGGAACCCACAATTTGAAGCCATTTCTCAAGCAAGCCGTGAAGGCAGCCGTGCTGTGTAAACAGTGGGCAGACAGAAGTGTGTAATGAGGCGTGCAGAGCGCCGGCCTCGTTGCTCGGCAGAGCCAGCATCGTCCTCTGAGCGCCAAACTCACTCCACCAGACAGAAGGGCAGAAATGAGCTTTTGAACATTCTAATGGTTATGGTGAAAGTTGCACGTGTTCAGTACTCTGAATCTTCACAGACTCTTTTGAACCACATATACTGGATGGGAAATGGCTGTTAGCTTACAGTGAGAACTGTGAATTAAGCAATCGTTTCCTATAGCTTTTGAGGCTTGAAACCTTGTTTATATGTTTAATGTTTGGGAGGATGATTATTTGAATGTTGTCTTAGCCTAAAAAATTGCTAAGAACTTCATAGATGGAAATGTGTGTTTTTCTGGTCCAAGGCAATCTTGATAGAGGTCTTGAAGCTGGGCTTTCCTAAAAATCAATATATATGTTAGCCTAGACAAAACGTGGTACTAAGGTGATTGCCTTCCTCTCTGTGTTGTAGTGGAGAGAGACTATTGTATGTCAAAATGCTGTTGATTTGAAAACTCTTCTACTGGCTCTGTGTGTCGGTGTACAGCTCTGGTCAAGATGAAATCTAGGAACGTTGCACATCCTAAAAAGAGTAAAGGGGATGCAATGAGGAAGGAGTCCAGAAGGAACAGCAAATAATACCTGGGCTGTAGCAGACTGATAGATAAACCTTAGTTACAGCTGTGTGTTTCTTCCAGAAGTCTGGATTCCTAGTTAACCTTCCGTGTACTTTCTAAGTAGAAAAATACCGCCTTTTTAATTTGTAGGTCAGCTGCCTTCAGCAGCATCAGCTGGAGCTGAGGGCGCTGTGCAGACCAGATCTGTGTCAGGACTGGTTGGGCACTTGGCAGCAGTTGCCAAGTGAGGAGGTGTGAAGACTTGGGGGTTTGTGTTTCTCAGCAGGTTTCTCAGCGAGGTGAAACACGGCTGTAGTTTGGTGGAATTTGAATTCGGCAGCATTCAGCACTGGATACTATCCAGCCTTGTTTGCAGTGTTCAATACTTAAAGGCTTTCTGTTCTTGAGGCCTTCTCAGTGGGGGTCTGGACTGACAAAAGGTTCACCATACCTGGAGCATCACATGAGTTCAAATTTCTTATGCATGGATTGATTTGAGGCATTGGTGCCTGCTGGCATTGTAGGTATCTGTTTAAATATGATGCAAACCCACACAACTTTGCTTCTTCTATCTTATGTTTTTCAAATTTGACTTCTTACTACATTTTACTTATATTTGTTTGAGGAGTTTGTGGGTGAGTAGAAAACTAATTTTTTTTATCTCATGAAAAGAAAAAATTTAAGAGGGAAGGAGATTTGTGTGTGTGTGTGATATTATTACAACTTTAGGTGTTCTATCTTACAGTCCACATTAATTTTAAATCTGATTCTTGACAAGCAGCTTTTGTTTTGTTTTTAATTCTCTGGTTCTTGGGTTCCTCCAGGGGGAAATTAAGGTCTTGTTAGTGTTAGTTTTCTGTTTCTTTGGGGGGAAAGTAGGGAAGAGGTAAGAGAAAAGAGTTAGTATTGGTCAGTAAGTTTATTCTTTCCACAGATAGTAAAGCAGTAGTCACTTGCATCCATCCGTGGGAACATATGGATCAATCATTGTATATACTTTTCAGAGGGGGAGCTTTACATTACTGACTGCACTAAAATTCAGAATCCTTTGCTTTGGAAGCTTTCAAGACATTGATACTTGTGTGGATGGTGACACCGCGAGCACCGTCCCCTGTGGTCACACAAGCTGCCTGGCAGTGCTTCCCTGCATCCTGGGCCAGATGTGTAGGGGCACGAGCTGGGTGTAAAGGCAGAACTTGGAAGTATATGAGTGACTATCCTGTTTATAGATATAATCCTCATGAAATTGCTGTCTGTAAATTACTGAAAAGGAGACCTCTTCCCTACCAGGGAATGTTTAAGCCTGTTTAAGCAAAGAGCTGTCTCAAGAGAGGGACTGACTGAGTGTGAGGCTGCTGGAGGGTTGGGACTGAAGATTGTGCTTAGTACCACAGCAGCTTCTCTGCACTACTTTGTGTGCAACGATTCAGTCATTTCTACCCAAAGCCATTAAATAAAAAGCTCAGTCAGCCATTTCGCCTTGAGATACCCCGCCCTCCAAAACAGATATTACAAAAAAACCCCAAAAAACAAAAACAAAGTAGGGTTTGGCACATGCATATTCCAGTAATTTCCACGGATTAAGTTGATGCTCGTAGCTGGGATGTAGGCAGGCCATGTTTTGCAAAATAAAAGTATCTTTTTATTTCAGTAGAGGAAATTACAGTATTTATATAGTCCTTCTGATATTTTCTTTAACCCAATAACTGCATGGGAAGGAAAGAGTCTGTTTAGTTTACCTTTGTCCTAGATCCAGTTTTCATACCTAATGTTTAAATGAACAGGGTTGATCTTTTATTCTTAATGATTCATGCTGCCTCAGAGCACAGTGGTTTCTGGTTGTGTGCTGCCTTTCCCACTGGGGGATGCAAACAAAAGAACAATAATTTCAGACTCCTCCTTCAGTTTCCAAGAGAACCTTAGCTGCTCAGGGATAGCTTTGAATTTTAAAAGCATTTTTCTTCCAAATTATGTATTGATTGCACACAAAATAGCAGTGCTGTAATATGCAATTTAAAACAAATGCACGATGGTGCTCATTTGATTTTAATGCGGCCTTTTCCAGCAGAAAAAAACAAAAAGTGGATTCTATTCCCATAAACCAGTCTTGCAAAATCCTTACAAACATTTATTAGTCTAGACACAGAATATTCTCACCCGGCCTCAGCTTGACGATGGCAAAAAAAACCCCAAAAAACAAAAAAGGCAGACTAATATTGCACTTGGCTGTCAAAAAAGGGAAAGGAAAAAAACAACAAAACTTGCCCCAGGCTAGTGAACCAGTAACGTTTTGCTGGGGCTGCCTAGAACAACAGATGCATCATCTTATTCCCATGGGGTTTCCAGGCCTGCCTGCTCTGTTCTGCTAAACTTGGACACTCTCATAAACACGCTCTTTGAGTACCACACCCCAGTTGTGTCCTGGGCTATTCTACTTTGATGGATTTAATAATGGCACTAGACATGTTTGTCTTGCCTCTCCTTACCAATCTTGGTATTCTCCTTTCTCCCCCCAGATGTCAAAGAAGTAATGCATTCATGCAAAATCAATCCGAATATATGGGAACTGGAATAACAGATAAAAATCAGAATGGTTAAGTAGGTGATTTCATCACAGTTGGGATCTTTATGTAGGGAACCTTGATGTTTCTTCTCATCTTGATTTGCTTTTGTGCTTCTGATAACTTTCATAAATGGTGAGTGATTCTCATTGCCAGATGTTGTGGTGGTTTGCAGAGTTTTGTTTTGTAAAGGGGTAAGTTACATTGGGGAGTGTTTATTTTATCAGCCATTTATCTCAACATACACTGACTCAAGAGTATTAATTTTTACTCTTTGTCATTTTCTTACAAAATAGTGAACTATGCATATCTTGTTTTCCAGATAATTATTAGTTCTTGTTATTTCCAATTTATGTCAAACAGCATTTGGTTGGAAATAAAAATTGAATTAAAAATTCCCCCCAACAACATGTCTGTATTATCAAGCTACTGTAAGTATGTAGGATATTTAGGAATACATTTATTCAAGCATGACTTTTTTTTAAACTGTGGATTTATGAGACAAAATATGGTACATTTTTATATTTGCTAGATTAAATTTATTGTTTCTGTGATGACGTATCTGCGTCTGTTAGGACTATAATCGTGGCAGAGCTTATGCTCAAAGCTGACTGGAAGATGTTACATAGAAAACAACCCATCCTGCTTTTTCAACTTTGAAGGAGGACATTCTGTCATTCAGAAAATAATTCATATCTTAATTCAGTGCAGGTGTCTACAAAGCAAATGTCTATAAGGTTAGTCACTGACTGCCACTAATTCGGTATTTTCACTAGAATTTGTAATTCAATTAACTAGGACAACTTGATTCTAAAAAATAATATGAACTGATTTATTTTTTTTTTCTCAGTGCTTTTATCCCATTAATAAAAATTCCTCTGTTTAGTGCTAGAAGAATACTTCAGGCAGTCATGGGTGCTTTTAATGAGGATGACTGCTTCAGTGTTTTAAATTAGATAGGTGCTACTCATTTGAGGGAATGTGGTGTGTTCTTGATACATCAATGTAAAAGTGTTTCTGATTAAAGCTGATTTTGACTTTTATACTTTTGAAATAGTAGGAGGTTTACATGTAATCCCAATTCTTCTCTTCCTTCCCCCCCAAATCTGATGCTATCCTGTTTTGTTCTGTGCAGTTTTCAAGCTTTTCTGGTGCTTCTTAAATGTGTTTTTATCAACACGGACAGTATTTTTAAATGCAATTAAATAAAAATTAGAACTAATCCAAGTTTTTATGGTGTTTAAATCTAATGTGGAAAAAAATAATAAAATGGCCCCACAGCTATTAATTTTAAGCACTGTGTTTTAGTTACCTACATACTTTCCACTTCAATCCCGTTGTGTTCATTTTCCACCTTTATACTAGTACAAGAGAGACAAAAAGTGAAACTGAGTAGTCTTTTTTGGTAATGCTCTCTCTCATTTCCCTGCCAGGACTGAACTTGGGAGGTTTGTATTTCTCCTTCAAGAGTTGCTCTGAGCAGTTAGGAGAGAGGTCATGTCTGGTGGAAAGTACGTTCTGGAAGTGAGGGTCACAGTCAGAGGTTGTGGCATCAGCCTGGAATAACAGGGGAGAAGGGAACCAGTCTGCTGAAAGTCTTGATGATTCTTTGTGGGTTACTTTGCTGCTGCATCAAAGGCCTTCACTGAGGTGAGCCAGGTAGTGTGAGACAGCATCAGACCATTGTGAAGTAGAACATGTTAAACATGGAAACTACAGACCTCCTGCTCCGTGTGCCGTGAGCTGAGATACGTGTTCTGCTCTGCTGACTCTGTAAGACTCTTCTATTACTCTGTGATAACTTGAGCACACAGTCAGCTCTCTGCTGCAGGTGACCCTACTTTGAGATTCAGCTTTTTATTCTCCTTGTTACACTTGGAAGGCTCTGTAGTCCCCTCTTTCACCTTTTTTATCACTGAGCTGTTTGGCAGTAAACAATATTTTCCCCTCTATGAATGCACGACGGGTGGAGTCGGGAGGAGAGGGAGGATCAGTCTTTGTCATGCACAGGAGAAGACATTATCTCCCACAGAAATCAGCAGGAGCATCTAAGTAGTACAGTACAGTACTCAGCAGGAGGGTGGAGTCAGGTCACTGCCGCAAAGAAAAATGCTTTGCTTTTTGCAAAGGTTAACTTGATACACTGTGATTTTTTTACTAGATAGTTGACACCTGCAGGGAGAGCGTTTATGCAGCCGGCTTGGGCTGCCCTCCTTCCTGTTAGCCATAAGATGAAACATCCCAAAATCCTGAGGGCAAAAGTTATGGGAAATAATCTAGTCCAGCTCAAAGCCAAATTAACTGTGCAGATGGATAGGGTTGCTCAGGGTCTTTCCAAGTTTCAGAAGACATCTAAGGATGGAAATTCCTTAGAGTTTTCCAGCACATCTCCTCAACCTCTCCAGACAACTGGTTACAGTTCCTCTCAAGCACTGAGATGCTGTTACTCTGCTATCCCCATGCCTCTAAAGTGATGACCATCTGCAGCACACCGAGATGGTGTTGCAGTGAGAGGCAAGGAAACCTCAGCTAGCTTGGCAGTTATCTCCTTGTCCTGGCAGTAATTCAGTGCTGCACTGGGAATACTTGCACATAATGGCAATTACCACGTACCCTGAATATGGAGAGGGAAACTTCAGTGTTGTGTTTGTGTTGTGAAAGTGCTGCTGTGTGACCAGCATTGGTTGGATCAGGTCAGAGGATAATATCCTGAAGAACTTCTCTAGAATCAGCTGTGCTTGCAAGCATGAACATAACATTTTTCTGCTTCTCTCTGGTATGGAGGAGTCTGTCAGTAGGGACTAGATGTATTCTTGTTTTTGTCTGTCTTAAATTTAGGTGATTCAGCTTACAATTGCAGAGATGCTCTATGACACTGGAAGCATTCTGGAGCCACAGTAACAGCTTTTAAAATATCAGCTCCTAGGTCACATTCTTATTTCTGAAGTGGAGAAGCAAATCATGTAGCAAAGAAAATAAAGGACTTTTTATGCACTCTGCACTCCTTCTCAGAGTGAAGTGGTAGCTGGAGGAGGCTTTGAGGATGGCATGGGGTGGAAAGCAGGTGGGTCCAGGGCATGCAGAAGAGGTTTTGAGGAAGCATGTGTGAAATAAAAGCCCATGGTGGTTGAAATGGTAGAGGAGGCTCTAAAGAGCAGTGGCAGCCTTGATACTGTGCCTTGAAAGCTTCACCTTGACATGTGCTAACCTAGGTCTGTGCAGTGGAAGTGTATTTTTTTCTTTTCCAGTGACACTCCAAGTCGTTGCTTTTTCCTCATTCATAAGTACTGGCTTATGCAAATGCTGGTTTATACGTTTATTTCAAACATTGTGGGATGCTTTGTTACTTAACTTACGGGTCAGTATCCTGCGTGTACATGTAGAGCATGCAGTGGTGCATGTTGTGTCACCTGGTGAGTCCATCGGAACTCCTTGTTTTCAGTTTCTTACAAAGGTTGAAATAAGAATTTCTCACACATTGTTTCTGTTTGAGCGCTGCTTTTGTTCTCTGTTCATTGACCTTTGGGGGAACATTCAGCTGGTTCAAGAGCAAAATGAACAGGGTGAAGAGGGAAGCAAGGAGGGGAAGAGGGCAATTTCAGTGCAAAAGCTGTCTTATCTTTCTTTTCCTGAACAGCTCTGAGCCTCAGGGATTTGACATAGGAATTTGACATTTGGCAAGGATCAAGCCCTGAGGTCTGAGAAGTGCATTCTGATGTTTTTTAAAAAAATAATTTTTAAATGGCAGAATTGTGAGTCATAATGTATCACCACCTTTTTGTATCCAAGGGAGAATTTGCAGGATCTTTTATTACCTGCTCTTGATAGTGATTTTATGCCCGTCATGCACCCTTGCAGGCTGCTTTAAACCACTTTTATTAAATGGATTCTCCTCCTCCTTCATCTCTCTAGGTTATTATGTTAGCAAGCAGAGACATAGTCTTTAAGCTGCTGCTGCTTCCTGTGCTCCTGCAAATGCCACTTGCCTAGCAGGAGGTGTAAAAGTGTTGGGAGCTGGTAAGCCCTGAGACCCACTCCCACTTGTTTTAAGGGTAGAGAGCTCCTAAGGCTGTTACTTGCTGTTGAGAGGATCTCATTTTGCCAGGGTGACAAGCAAATATTAATGAAAGCAGAGAGCAGCTGATTGGAAATGTGGTTTCCAGTGTGACGAGGAGGGTGCATAGAGTGAGTTGTGATCAGTGGAGGAGGGGAAGAGGAGAGGGAGACAATCTGTGCTGAGCTGTGTCACCTCTAACAGCGCGGGGGTTTCTGTTCAGCACGAGGGATGATTGGAGCATGAGTCGGGCTATCTAGTGAAGGAGACCATCTGTAGGACTGCTGCTTTGGTGCCTGAAGAAGCTGAAAGGTGTCTGGGGACACCAACTCCAGGAAGTGAAAGGAAGGTCTTGTACTTAAGCCTGGGAAAACGAAGGTCTCTAGAATTCATTTGGGAAAATAAAAGCAGATTCAAGTCGAAAGGAACATTTTGTGAAATCATGCCTGTGCCAGATTTTTTCATTTTAAAGAAGAAAATCCCAGGAGAAGACCTTTTGTTGTGATGTTTTAAGGAGAAGCTTTTTAATGAACAGTTTTCTAAATTAATCATTTTTTTTACTGTTTAATTTTGTTGGGTTTTTTTAAGCCAGTAAAAAATACCCCACAGAGATGATCAGAGGGCTGGAGCACCTCTCCTGTGAAGACAGGCTGAGAGATTTGGGGCTGTTCAGCCTGGAGAAGAGAAGGCTCCAGGGAGGCCTTATAGTGGCCTTCCAGTACCAGAAGGGGCTACAGGAAAGCTGGGGAAGGACTTTACAAGGGCTTGTAGTGATAGGATGAGGGATAACAGTTGGAAGCTGGAATAGGGCAGATTCAGGTTAGACATTAGGAAGAAATTCTTTAATGTGAGGTGGTGAGACACTGGCACAGGTTGCCCAGGGAAGCTGTGGATGCCCCATCCCTGTAAGTATTCAAGGGCAGGCTTGATGTGGCTTGGAGCAACCTGATTTAGTGGGAAGTGTCCCTTGCCCGTGCAGGGGTGTTGGAACTAGCTGATCTTGAAGGTCCCTTCCAATCCAAACCATTCTGTGATTCTAAGAAACATTTTGAGGGTTGAAGGAAATGTTTGTTCAACTCAAAGCATTAAAATCTTTTCATGTCAATAATTTCTTTCTTCCTACCTTTTTTCCCATATGTAACAGCACAGCAAGCAAAACAAAACAGAGCTGTAACTATGGGGAAAAAAAAAAAAAAGTATCTATCAGTCTGCTGCCATTTAGTTGGGTATGATAAGCATTTATGTGAGTCCAGTTGCTTTCAAGAATAATTATGCAGTGATGTCTGATATTAAAAGTACTGAAGGATCACAATTTGAATTGAATGCTTTAGATGTCCCAAAGAAAAACTGGTCTATGTGAGGTGGAGCTGCCAAGGTGACTGGATCAGGTAGAAAATCCATGCTTCTGTGACTGAGCAGAGACGAGTACCATACATGTTAAAGTGCACCTGTGACTGTTGAGAAATTGTCACGTTTTATCAGGAGCTTCTCTATGGTGAGACGTAAAAGTGGTTATGGCTTGTGTGTCAGAAGCAGTGGCATGACTGACTGTGCTCACTGTAGAGATACCTGGGGATATTTTGTAATAGAGAAAGATAACCTAGGTAGTTTAGTGGTCGCATGTGGCCTGAAATTCTGAAGTTTCCAGTGATGAAACCTGCTCGTTGCCCATTAAAACCAGTGTGGGTAGGAGGTAACTGAGCAGGTCTAGTAGCACAGGCTCCTTTCGGCCTCCACTGGCCTTTGTGTTGGCCCCCCAGGGCTCCAGCAGGGTTCTGGCTTTGGCATATCCTGCAGCTCTGTGGGGGAGGTGGGAGGTAGCTTTTGGTATGTGCAGCAAGGATCCTAAGCCTGCCCTTATCTTTGTAGCACATGTGAAGTCTTGCTGAAATTAGCTTGACAGGTTTTTCTACCCTGTTGAATTAGAAGCAGATGTTGTTTAAAAATGAGAATGAAGTGAGAACCTCGCAAGGTTTAGAGATTTGGCTTTATTTTGGAGGCTTTATTAAGGAGTAATACCCTCTGAACTTTGCAGCTAATGAACAACTGAAGAAAATGGCACTGTAAAGCAAAGTAATTCACCCTTCTCACTGAGAGGCTGCACGGATCAGAGCAGGTCAGCCTACACTGAGCTCTGAGCAGGATAGTTTTTGACATGGATACATCTATCTGAAGAAATTGTAATATTTCTTAGGTGCCTAAATGAAGGATTGAGAATTGCATATTGTCATGGGTTAGTCAGACACTCTCAGGAGAAAACAAAACAACTACTTCTGTGTTGAGAGAGATCCTAGACAATTGGTTATATAGGTGATTTTAAAAGTGAGAGCAGTTTCTATTGCTTCATCTTCACCTGAGCCACCCTGTTTGCAGATACTCTTGAAATCACACTATACAGGTTTGGATTCTTTGTTGCCACCCTGACTGGAAGTGTCATACAGCAAGCAGGGAGAAAAGCCTTTTCATAAAGCATACAGCCTGAACACATAGAAAAGACTTGGTGTAAACTTGTTTCTTTTCTTGCTGCATCAGATACTCCTGTTTGAAGGAGGAAATAAAGAGGTGTTTAAAATAATTGTGCTAGAAACAGGTTCTTTGATGTGTGTCTTCTGCTGTCAACCCTTTGTTGTTTCCTTCTCAAACTCCTCAAAGGGGCAGAAGGTTTCTGTCTGCATTTAGAAAATATTTCTGTAAGCCTTTGTCTGAATCTGCTATAGAGACAACTTCAAATGTTGAAATCCACTCTGAAATAAATCTGCCTTAATATAATTATTAATGAATTTGTGTGATTAAGTGTTTATGCTCTGTATCTGAAGTGCTGTCCTGAGCAATTGCCTGCTCAGAGATCAAGTGTAAGATCCTGGACTTCCAGAAAAGTATGCCTGCACTTTTTTATGTTACTAGAAAAGCATCTGTTTCTTGGGCTGGTTTTGCTAGGAATATCAATAGTATGGAAATCTGGGGTAAAATTACAGAAGGGGATTGCAGTGATGAATGTCTTCAGAGATGAAGAATGCAACTAATGGGAAGTTTTTCTCCAGATTCTTTAATTGAAAAATGCTGCTTTTGACATAAACACTTGGAATATTTCATTACAAACAAAGCTGCATGCTATCATGTCAACATTAACAGGAAGGAGTAAAAATACAGTCCAGAAAAAAAATGGAAAATATTCACCAATGTTAAGTCATGTGTTTGACCCTAAAGTACATAAGGAACAAGCTGAAGGCGTCTTTGAACCATGATCTTCAGGAATTCATGGAGAATGGGGACAGGTTTTGGCAGACCTGAAGCAAGCAAACATAGGACTTAGTCTTAAATGAGGGAGAGGCATGAGCAGAGGAGGAGAATCCATAGGGAATCACAGATTGGTTAGTGGGATCTTCATTGCCAGGACGATAGAGGTAGAATCTCCCAAAAATTGGTCTGTAAGAACCTAGAGAATTGTAAAAGGGTTCACGAAAAAGTGTGTATGTCAAAACCAGACTATGTCAGGCCAATCTGATTTAATTTTTTGCTGGAGTAATTGGCCTACTGAAAGGGAATGTTGCAAACTTTACTGGAGAGACATGGCAAGGTCCCACATGGAATTCCTGTGAGCACAGGAGCGGTGTTCTAGAGGAACTGAAGTACCAGGGTGATGTGTAACTGGTTTGATAAACTCCTCAGGTGTGAGTTTTCATAATGTCCTGGTAGACTGAGAGAACATGTCAAGCAGGGTGTTACAGTTGGAATAATCCTATGACTGCTGAGGAGATGAGAATGGAGATTTCTGTAAAATCTGTAGAGGAGAGAAGGCTGGGATGGGTTGCAGGCCTCTCTCTTTGATGAGATTGTAGTGAATGCTGTTGTAGGTCTTCATAGCCTACAGGGCTATGAAGCAGGGTTTTGAAATCACAAGAGCCTTTAAAAGAACCAGTCTCCTGTAGTGTAGTCAGAAGAGCGTAGATGCAGGTTCCTTTTTCTGAGACCTGCTTGCATCAGAGTGGTGTTGCTCTGTTGGTGAACAGTGGAGGGGTAGGATAGTCTGCCTGTGTATGGTGAGCAAAACTGACCCACCACAAGCAGCTGTGCTGCAGAGGTTTAGCTAAAAGGCTGCAACTGATGGAATTGCAGGTGGACCTGTGAGCTTACAGGCAACGTGAGCACTATTGTGTCAGTGAGGAAAACCTTCTTGATTTGTTGGAAGGCTTTCCCATTTCATTCAGGATCTCCAGCTTTATCTGGAGCATGCTTGAATGCTGCACATCAGGTCAAACATTGGTATCCCTTGGGCTTGGTGCTGTCCCAGAGTGGGACCCTCCACAAGGTCACTTAGGCTGCCCTGTGCATAGGTGCTAAGTGCTGTGCTAGGGATGAGGCCCTGCAAAGCACTGCAGTCACTTCTGGAACTGCAGCTTCAGTCAGCAAAACTAGCTGTTCAGTAGCTTTTGAAAATGGGCATTTCTGGCATTTCTGAAATTTTACTCAAGATTGCAGAAAGATTAGGTAATACCACCCAGCTCTTCCCCAAGAGCATTGCTCAACACTGAGTCTTGGCAGTTGTCTTTCTTTTGTCAAGAGCTCTCTAGCCCTGCAGAGAAGCAGTACGGTTAGTGAGGCTCTACCTCTCGTCCATCAGGACAACGAGACAGATGGATCCATTTAGCTTGGCTTCATAGTTCTCTCACTGCAAAGGTAAATGAGATGGCCTGCAATTCACACTTTGTGCATACATTAAAATAAATATTTTTTACACTTCTGTGCAGTTTTACAGACTCTCAGCATTAACTTGTGGAAGAAGGGTGTCTTTCAACTCCAGGACTATTAAATAACTGTCATCCTGGAATGATGATTAGCCAAGATTTATTGAGCATTGTCAGTGTCCTTAATGCCATATAACCACATCCATGGCATAAAAAACCTGTCATGTCAGGCTCTGCACTTGGGATGTGTGCTCAGAAGTAGTGCAAAAGGTGGCTGTTAATGACATTTTGTGAGGATTTTTATGTCAAAGTGCAGTTGAGGCACACAGTTTCAAAAACAGCTTATGGAGCCCCACTGGGTGGCAGCTATGGATGAACACTTTGGTATTTGGCCTAAATTAAAAAGTGAAGCCAAGAATTCTTTATCTTCCTTCCCATCCACAGCCTCTGCCCATCTATAACCAAAAAAAAAAGGATTATCTTATCATACAGTGAAAAAGAGTGTTTCTTTTCCCCTTCCCATTTCTTGTAACTGCCTTTCTTCCTTTTACACTGTTCTTTTTCCTTTAAGATTTTGTCATCAGCAGAGCTGGCCCACTGTTTTAACCTGTTACATGCTGTTCTCTTTCTAAACTACCTGAAAAAGCTACTGAGTGTTGCCCTTGAACTTGAGCATGCCCCCACTTTGGGAAGTAGATGATGTTCTAGTGTCTAAAAATGGATGTACCTTTGGGTTTTTTGGTATGAGAAATCAGTGTCTGATTTTATTTCAAGAAGAAAACTATTACAGAACCTCTGCAGAAGTTTGTGCATAATTTCCAACAGACTAGTCATGGTCCCTGTGGGATAAAATTCACTCCAGTCTACGCTGCTGAAGATTGTTTCTGCTCTGAATTTATGTAGGCCTCAACTTTTTTTGGTGGTATTTCGTTTTTTCTTAGAAATGGCCAGGGAATTCTGAGCAGAGAGTACATAATTGGCTTCTGCTTGCTGTATCAGTCTTTAATGCCTTTTCTCTCTGGTACAATTCCCACAATCAGTCATGTCCCTGTTAATGCATAGAGGCATGAAAACGGATTTCAGTTAATTGCCATGTACTAGCAATCAGCTTTTATTGGTTTGGGATTGGTCTTCAATGTGAGAATGACATTTGGGGAGCTAGGAAGAAAGGATATTAATCTTTTGTCTGTCAAAGTGCCTGAAAAAGGCATTGTTTTGCCTGTTTTCAGACTTGGGAGAAAGGCCCTGCACACGCTCGTGCTCACATACGTCATGCAAGAGAAAAACATTCTAGGCCTGCCTTTTCTGGGACCTTTCACAAGCTCTGACATGAAAAACATGGCAGAGTCAGTAGTGGAGCTGTCATACTGGCGTCAAGTTTGTGATAGGAAGGACTTGAAGCCCACAGGGCAGTCAGGAGAAGCTGTCATAGTTTAGGCAAAGCAGTTCAAAGACAAGACTGCAAGAATTACATAGGACAACTGATTTCAGCCTTGTGCCAAGAAAAGGCTTCTAAAGAAAGGGAAACAGAAAGTTACCTGGTTTACACTATTCTGTGTTTTATGTCTCTCGCTGCAATTGTCCTGAACTAAAACAATGTATAACCTGTAAGAAGTGAATTGGATTTTGCCATTCTTAACTTAGCTTTGAGCACCTCTTCTTGGAATGGGTGTGCTGGTTTCAGGGGGTGAGCTGTGGCAGAGTGAACCTCAAAGGACTGAATTACCTCAAGTCATAATACATAGTGGAATAGAAGTTCCTCTTTCTATTGAACTGATTTCTCTCTCTTCTTTGCTACAGGTGTTGGATGTGGACTTTAAAACAGTGTGTCTCAACATCTCATCCTCAACTATCTATCTTTAATCTGATTGCACTACAAAAGAGAAGCTGCTAATGGGATAAATGTTGAGGCTTTACAAGAACTGACTTGAAGCACCGAAAGCCATTACCTTATTAATCAAGAAGAGCTTGGAGCTAAGTCTGTATCTGACCAATCATTTTCACGTGACAGGCATGGCAAGTAAACGAAAATCAACCACACCATGCATGGTCTTAGCCAACGAGCAGGATCCGGATCTAGAAATGGTATCAGACTTGGAGGAAGGACCACCTGTACTGGCGCCAGCAGATAACCCTGCAGCAGAGAGTGTAACAAGTGATGAGGATGTTCATGAGTGTGTGAATTCAGACAATCAGAAGAATGCAAATAAAGTAGAAGGTGGCTACGAGTGTAAATACTGTAGTTTTCAGACTCCAGATCTCAATCTGTTTACTTTCCATGTGGATTCAGAACATCCCAACGTAGTCCTAAATTCATCCTATGTTTGCGTAGAGTGCAATTTCCTTACCAAAAGATACGATGCTCTCTCCGAACATAATTTGAAGTACCACCCTGGGGAGGAGAATTTTAAATTGACCATGGTGAAACGTAATAATCAGACAATCTTTGAACAAACAGTAAACGACCTCACTTTTGATGGGAGTTTTGTTAGAGAAGAAAATGCTGAACAGGCCGACTCTTCTGAGGCCCCCTCGTCAGGGATCTCCATTAGCAAAACTCCAATTATGAAAATGAAAAACAAAGCCGAGACAAAACGTATTGCTGTTTTCCACAACGTAGTCGATGACATTCCTGGTGAAGAAAAGGGAACTGAAAACGAGCCAAACTCTGAGGAAGTAGTAGAAAACCCACCACCGGTAGTTTCCGAGCCGAAAGTGAGCCACGAGGTGGCTGGTAGTGCAGCAGATGTGGCCAGCGCGGTCGTGACTCCAGCACCGGTGCTTCAGCCCGGGGTAGCACAGGTTATAACAGCTGTTACAGCTCCACAGAACTCCAACCTGATTCCCAAAGTCCTGGTACCTGTAAATAGCATTCCAGCCTATAATACTGCTTTGGATAACAATCCTCTTTTGCTTAACACCTACAACAAATTCCCATATCCGACCATGTCGGAAATCACTGTTCTTTCCACTCAAGCAAAGTACACAGAGGAACAGATTAAAATATGGTTTTCTGCCCAGCGTCTGAAACACGGGGTGAGTTGGACGCCAGAGGAAGTGGAGGAAGCAAGGAGGAAACAATTTAATGGCACAGTGCATACTGTGCCACAGACAATTACCGTTATTCCGGCACACATTTCCGCCGCTAGCAATGGTTTACCTTCCATTTTACAGACATGCCAAATAGTTGGTCAGCCAGGACTTGTTCTCACTCAAGTGGCAGGTGCAAACACATTACCAGTAACAGCCCCAATAGCATTGACTGTGGCAGGAGTCCCAAACCAAACACAGTTACAGAAGACTCAGATTCACACTGCTCAGCCTAGTGCAGAAACCAAACAAGTAGCTGCCGTCCCAGCCCCTCAGCCTATCAAAAATGAATCCACACTGATGAATCCTGACTCATTTGGCATTCGAGCAAAAAAAACTAAAGAACAGCTGGCAGAATTGAAAGTCAGCTACCTTAAAAATCAGTTTCCTCAAGATTCAGAAATTGTTAGACTTATGAAAATAACAGGCCTGACAAAAGGAGAGATCAAAAAGTGGTTCAGCGATACACGCTACAATCAGAGGAACTCAAAGAATAATCATGGGATTCATCTCAACAGTGATTCATGTGCCACCATTGTTATTGATTCAAGTGATGAAATGAATGAGTCCCCAACGGGAGTCACTCCACAGAGCAAGTCATCATGGAGCGGTTTTCCTGATTTCACCCCACAGAAATTCAAAGAGAAGACTGCTGAACAGCTGCAAGTCCTCCAAGCAAGTTTTCTGAATAACCCTGTCCTTACTGATGAAGAGATGAATAGGTTAAGAGCCCAAACTAAACTGACCAGGAGAGAGATTGATGCCTGGTTTGCAGAAAGAAGGAAATCAAATGTCTTAAAGGAAGAGGGAGCTGACTTGAATGAGAGCAATGCTGGCAGTTCAAAAGAAGAGGCTGGAGAAACATCTGTGGGAGATGGAGCCCCAGGAGCAAAATCAGGGTGTTCCACTTCAAGCAAAATAGGCAAAAAATCACCAGAGCAGTTGCATATGCTTAAAAGTTCCTTTGTCCGTACTCAGTGGCCATCTCCACAAGAGTACAACAAGCTGGCAGAAGAAACCGGGCTCCCAAGATCAGAAATCGTGAGCTGGTTTGGAGATACCCGCTATGCCTGGAAAAATGGTGGATTGAAATGGTATTATTATTACCAGAGCGCCAGTGCAAACAGTCTGAATGGCCAAGGCTTCTCAAGGAAAAGAGGGAGAGGAAGACCAAAAGGGAGAGGAAGAGGGAGGCCTCGGGGGAGGCCTCGGGGAAGCAAGAGGTTAAATTGTTGGGAAAGAGGTGTGTCCGTCATAAAATTCAAAACTGGAACAGCAATCCTGAAGGACTACTATATGAAGCACAAATTCCTTAATGAGCAAGACCTTGATGAACTGGTAGCCAAATCTCACATGGGATATGAGCAGGTCAGAGAGTGGTTTGCAGAAAGGCAGAGGAGATTAGAACTTGGGATAGAGCTGTTTGATGAGAACGAGGAGGAAGACGAAATGCTGGAAGAACAGGAAGATGAGGAAGAAACGGATGATAGTGATACTTGGGAACCTCCCCGACATGTTAAGCGTAAACTTTCAAAATCAGATTGACATGCAGTTTGGGATTTGGGGGCCAAAAACCTGTGAACTAGGTTTGATGTTACGGTGAAGGGCCAAATGATTTTTCATGGCCGTCAGTTTAGCAAGCACCTGCTTAGCATCTTCCTTCTGCCTAAAAGAACATGGGCAAGATGCTACCTGTGCAGGCAACAACTATTTGCTTCCTTGCTACAAGAGATGGACGTCCTCAGGCCTAGTCTAGCACATGAGTTTATAAATCGGATCCAGTTCAGCTCCTTCTCTTCCACATTACCAATGGGAAGGTTCATGTTTGTCATTCACGTGACTGCTTCTCAATAATTAATTGCCTTACGTTGTTTAATTCCAAAAACAACCACAGACACGTTTTTTCATTGATGTAGGAGAACGTTGCCTGTTCATGAAGGAGGAAAATACAGAAACCTAAGATGTGTCTTTTGCAAACGTCACTTCACCTCAAAGGTTTCAAGGCCTGGGTTTATTTCTTAAAGAAAGTGTTCAAAACACAAAGAGAAGGGGCAAAGTGTGACAAAGGAATCAATGACCCTAGGGGTGAGGTTTGCTTGGTTTAAGAAAATTAGGTGATATTGTCACCTTTTGCCTAGCTTCAGAGCGTTTTGGGTTTACAGAACTCACGCTGGAATGTTCCTTGTTGACACCTGAGCTAACCGAATGAATCTAATGCTAGAAGATGCTTTTTGTTACATTTAATCAGTGTATCCTACATCACTTTAATTTAAATGCCTGACAAACTTGATGCAGTTGATAGCAATGTTTGGTTTTAGCTTGTTCATTCTTTGTTGGAAATGGTAAGAAAAGTATGTCTGTTTCTACCTAAAATGAAACATTTCTTGAGATCTTACACTGAATTTAAAGGTAAACACGAGGCGGGAACTGCCTATAAGAGTTGGTGTGGGGTGTGTGAGAACACACAGATAGAGAGACCAAATGTCTTGGGGTGCTAGTAAGAAGTGTTTTCATGTACATTGTGGTGATGACAGGATGTTTAATTCTCCAACGAAATGAAGTTAATGTGGCTTTTAGATGTTTAGGAATGATAAACATACTAGTGTTTAATTGCTCTTCAGCAATAGCCCAGTTGGATTATTCGTGTGCAGGTTTAACTGAAGTTGATCCTAATGGATTGAGGTCTCGCCACTGTGGGGATTGTGCTTAGGGCCGTGGGGTGAATGCACTTAATTCTAGAGGCTGTTTGATCTGTCTGAACTGAACTCCAGAAACGGTTTGATCTGATAAAAAACTTCAACATTTTGAATAAGTGTCTTTAAAACAAAGAAGAAAGAAAAAAAAAAAAAAAGCCATTTCAGACATTGAAATAACAGTAGAGTTTGAATTAGGAACTTTAAAAAAATGGGTGAAATTCATGGTAGTTAGTTTAGGCATTTAGAGAACTGGTGCTCCTCTGAGGAAGAGTAATTTGTGTTCTTGCTACTGTCGGTGTGCATTTTTTAGGGATAAGTTACTTTTTATTTAGATGTCAAAGAGTGATGATGAATTAGTTCTGCTGTTGCCAGCACTGTCTGCTTTTATGTTGGCACTAATGGAAAGGATGCTAGCAATCTCATTTTGCACAATGGGTCAGAATCTTCTCTGTAGGCTTCTGCATCTGATGACCAATAAGAGACAGATTAGTGTAGAGAAAATGTGCCCTCATGTTTCCACATTTCTGAGAACCTAGTTTGGAATTACTCTTTCTTCTAGGATAATTGTCAAAAAAACAAGAAAGTAATTTCAGGCATGATTTTCTGAAGCAGAGGGGTCAATGTTAGATTTGTTTTTAATACCTGCTTGGGACTGAAACCCAGGTCAAAGCATGAAAGGAAGTAACATCTGACCAAAAAAAAAAAAATACTGGTAACTCATTTTCCTCTCTGGGCACTTGTATCTGTCCTTCTACTCCCGGGTTGAAGAGGCTGCCTGAGCTGCAGGAGGATGTTGTATATGAAAACCGTTTACCAGGGTGACCTCTTCTGACTATTTGAGATTGCTGGGAAGCAAAAGGCAATGGCTTTTGGTATGTGAGACAAATTGGCTGATGAAGCTGGTATCTGGCTTACAAGACTCCAGTTGGCAAGGCACAAAGTGGCCACCAGTGCTAGAGAGGACTAGCCAAGAATCAGTTTAACTTTGGGGTGGGGTAGAAGCAAAACTGCATTGTCAGCCTATTTCATTGGAGTGATTGTGGCTCTGGATGTGAGGTGCTGAGAGAGAGATCAACATCTGGCCTTATCAGCACTGACTGCTCCGTGTGGTTGGGAGGTATTGTTGTTTGGCTGGTAACTGTATGGATGAGGCTCTTGTAGATGTCAGCAGATACAAGAAAGACTCATGTTAGCTTCAAGCTCCACTGGGAATAAAAGGTCAAAAATCAGTGCTTGCTGGGTGGGAAAGGACAAGGCTAGTAGGGGAAAGAGATGCTATTTTTAAGTTTCCAAAAATATTTAAGCACATCTCTAAAATCCTTGGGAATATGCCTCTAGCAAGAAAAATCTGGAGTTGCCTTAATCCTTAAGGTTGACCCAGAATTACATTTTTTACATTAAAAAAAAACCCAACAAACACAAACAAAACACCTAAGCAATGTGTCCAAATAAACATTTCCAATTTTTCTTAGCAGAGACTGCATTTAAGTTAGCATTAAATCCAACCTTCTTTAAAAGATGGGAAAAAATAAAGACCCAAGTTAATTATATGATTAAACTGGGAAATTTTCCATTTTGGCAGTGTTATGTTAAATAACACTCAGCTAATATGGTAGGCCTTAGCACATCTGGCCTGAAAAACACAGGAAGAGGAAATACATTGTTTATCAGACTAAATATAGTTGGATTGGATGTCTTCTTTCAGTAAAATGCTCAGAGATTGTGGCAGATGTATACTGGGCCAGATTGTGCATTCCTGTAAATATTCCAGTTCCATGTACTCCAGTGATTATAATAGTATTTTCAGCCCATTGAGGAACATCATCTCTTTGCAGAATATAAAATGGAAGTTAAACTGTGTGCTGTGAGTCAGCCAAGGGGAGATGCAGAGTACCCATATTTCCTTTGGGCTAACCTAGCATTGTAAGCCTTCCAGGTTTGCCAAGAATAGGAAAAACCTGGGTGGGTTCAGCCTGAAGACAGCAGTTGTGTACATTCAATATTGCTCATAGTCTATCTCTTACTTCTGTTTGCAACAGAGTCCATTAATTACCAGTTTATTTCATGTTTACAGCATGTATGTATTTGCACTGCATGCTGGGAGAGAGGGAAGCTCCTTCCAGAGACCTCCCTCATCAGGACTGACAGGAGAGGCATTGGAAAGAGCTGTCAGCATGTTGGTCTGTTATTCCTGTGAATTGTGGCCATGATTGGTGGGAACTCAAAGCTGCTGGTAACAGTGATTTAGCTCACATTTGTCTCAGCCAACCTCAGGCTGCTGTGCTCCTTAACTAGGTGCACTGGGCACACTCTATGTAGTCACTGAGAAGCAGAAATCGCCTGGTGGGCAGAGAGGGTAGAGCATGGGACCTTCTCCCTCTATCAGTTATATACAGGAAACTTCCTGAACTTAATCACATCAGCAATCACATCATTTATGATGAGTCTGAGCATCACTCTGCTCATCAGAGGAGCGTCCCTGCACCCTCCTGTAGCTTCTGCGCACTCACAGGATGTTTTGGAAGCCACTTGGACTTAGCTGTGTTGACAGTGGGGAGGGAAGGAGCCTGGGTGTGTTTTCTGTATTTCTGTGGAGCCTCTTAGGTCTGAGCTAGTTATGAGCCAGGCTTCAGTGTTTGTCACTTACAGTGGAGAAACTCTGATCTTACTCAGACCTTACCTCAAGGTAGTTGGTTTGTTCTCAGTCTTTATTGGGAGCATCCTTTCAGAATTCAGCTGTGAGCACCACTTCCTTTAGAGCTAAGGTAGAGCTTTTCTCTTCATCTGCAGTTTCTGCCAGGAGTACCTGATCTGATGATGCTAGTTACTGCTGTCTGTGGAATTAATCTGAAGAGAGAATAAAGATCCTGTGCCAGAATGGAGAGAGAGAACAGCTAAAAGAAAGCAAGCAGTGCCACAACCGGGTGAGGCATTCACCATGACTGTGTCATGCTGCTTCATGGCGTGGTACAGTTTTGCTTCTAAGTACAGTGAAGGAGTACAGTTTCATCTTAAACTGTCCTGTCTTCCCAGGATCAATCTGTCAATGACCCTGAGGTTAGTGTTGTAAAAAGAATGTCAGACATATTCCTCCCTGGAGATTTGAATGAACTAACAGATTGCTGGCTTGTAAGAAGTGGAAGGAAGGGGAAATGCAGAAGCTTGAAGGCTCTTGACTTTTGCTTGCCCTGCAGAATTCATTTACCCAAAGTTAATAAGCAGAACAAGTCTTACTCTTGCCATTTTGACAGAACAAATATTGCTCATTTTACCACACAGAAATTTCTGTTTTGTTTTGAAAGCAAAGGAGAAGGAAGATACCTAATACCTCATCATTAGAATGTAGTGGATTATCGCTAATATGCTATCGTAAATGAGGCCATTCCCTATTTTAACCTTGTCCAGTACCATTTTAAAAACTGTTTTTTCATTACATTATATGCAATATGGTGTCTGGCTGTAACTTTGATTATTGGGAAGGAAACTCCTGCAGTGTCCTCACATGACCTGAAATAATTTTTCTAATGCATGATTTGCTGACTTTGGCCAAAAGCCTCTTTTCTTCCTGCTGGCCAAGGAACTCTTGAGGCAGACAAATGCACTCCCTTCTCCTCTACAGAGCAGAGGAAGCATTTCAGAGCCCACACAAAGTGATTCATGGCCTTTTGCAGTTGACATAGGCCAGAAAGCCCAAAGATGCAGACATTCTCTTCCTCCCCTGTTTCCCTCTGAAACGAGAACACAGCAGTAACTTTGACAACTAGTCTCTGGCTGCTGAGTAACCAAGCTGTATTTGATGGTGGGTAGCATTTTCCCTTTTGCACTTAATGGAGTACTGTGTATTCAGGCTGGATATCAGTATTTGCTTTTGTAAATATGACAGCATTGATTCACATCCTCCACCTGGGTCCCCTATCTTTCTATATTAATATCTCCCAAGGAGAGAAGATAATCTTTAAGCTTCTGTAATATTAAATATCTTTTCCCTAAGCTGAGTGCACAAAAATAGAGTGCAATGAAATATAGCTTCTTTCTTTGATTTAATTTATTTTTTCTCTAAAAGTAATTTTGCCTGCATTCAGTAGTAATGAAAAGATACTGTCAATGATCAGAGAGCAGTAGAACTGTCGAGAGTTGTTCATAATGCCTGGGATGATTGTGTAAATGAAGAGTCAGGAAGGGCTGGCAGAGGGCTTAGTTCCCTGCACTGAAAAATGATGGGTTATACCTGTATTCTCCATCCAGGATAAGCAGATGGACCAAGTAGCATGACAGAAACTTAGCAAGTCAAGTTCCTTGATGTTTGGTGATGTATTAAAATTCTGTAGGAAAAGAAGTTGTAACAGAAAGTGAAAAACCCCCTCAATAGCTACTTACACACACTCAACAGCTCACATCTCAGAATCATTTTCCCACTTCTAAAAAGGGAGATTTTGAAGCACAGGTGGGTTACAGCCAGTGTTTTCAAGTTTAATGGTCTAAGCTTGGGGGGGGGGGGTTTCTCCTTCTGCAGTGTAGAGTATTTGCATTTTTTCAGCAGATACAGTCATTGCAAAAACTTACACAACATTGTAAAACATCAAGTGGTAACTGAGGATCCTGTAGCACTTTTCATGAATTAAGGTGAGATTTGTCTGATTGCATGTTGATGTCTGCATTTGAGCAGGGCACTGTAGCTAGTCAGTATACCTAATGAATGTGAGCCAGCTCATCTGACATGCCTGGAGTTGGGTCAGGTGAACTGCACCCTAATCTCCACTGACTGCTGCACGTGGCTTGCAGGTGGACACTGCAGACACCTGAAATATGGTGAGGTGGGTCTTGCCTGGGAGCCTGCTATCTGGACTGCAGCACTGATCTTGGAGTTGTGGTTAGCAATGGTACTTACCTCTGCTTCTGACTTGACACTTGTTGGAAAGTGTGAGGTCCTTTGGGTTTTGGTGGTGGTATCTTTTTCCTATTTTTTTCTTTTATTTTAGAGCAGGTAGCACTACAATGGTGGATAAAGTAACTGATCTTTCATTATTATACTGTGGCATGAAGATGATTTGGGGTTTCTCAAGTGTTCTAGACATAAGGTCCCTGTATGAACAATGGACCATGTGTAATTTAGAATGTGTTAAGACTTATTTGTGTCCCAGTTGATGAAAGTATTTCCTTATGCTTGTTCAATACTAGATACCTATCATGAAACTTTCCATAAAGAATCTGCTAGAGTGACAGAAGATGTGAGTCTTCATCTGTGATACGAAACAATCAACCACAAGAGCTCCATTATGATTTCAAAATGTTCCCACCGCCTCCAGTTCCAGCTTACAAAAGTGTTTCCAATTTTGCATAGCTGGCTCTCTGCATGTATGCTTACAGTCTGTACAGAAATGCACTAAAATGAGTTGCCCTACCTGAGAAGGCTTTATATTGTATAGAAAATGTGGCACTAGGTACTGCTCTTCATGTGCACAGGAGAGTTAACAGGTGTCGATCTCGTTTACAGAAATGATGGCGCTTTGCAATTTTCTATAATATATTGCAATATATTTAAATGTCCTGTTTGACATGTGAAATGAAATTTAAGTTAATGCATTGTTACGTATTTAAAGTAGGAGGAAGATGATTCACTAACGACCAGCAAGCAAGGTTTTTAGAAGGTGTCCAGTATGTAGCCGTCTGTGTGGTTTGTCTAGTGTATGTGATGTTAAAAGGAAGCAACAATACTGTCACTGTTTGGAATGAAGAGTTTCTTTGGAATGATGCAATAGCTTACAGTGTCTTTCCTTTGTAGCTGCCCAGTGTGGTGAAGGGGAAGCAATTCTTGAAAAAGTTCAAGATAACTGGTTAACTGTGAATGGGCCTAATCTTTCGTGAAACCAAGAAAATTTTTGGACACACACAGGACTTGAATACTCAAAAGGATTGGAACTTAGTGTTGTGCCAAAGTTAAACTACTGCAGTTGGCAAAAGTTCTGCACTGTAAATAGAAGACTGATTAAAAGACAGCTTGTAAAAAAAAAATATTTGAATTTTAATACAGTCAGTTTTTATTCTGATACATGGAAACATTCTGGTTTAGACCTTTTTTGAAGAGGCTTCGGTGACCACTAGATTTTGTCCTCTTATATTTTGTTTGGCCTAATACTATATGTTCTAGTAAGATGGGCTTTATTGCCTGTGTTCTTTGATATGTGATTAAGCTTATAGCTTTGAGTGACCAAACATTTTACAGAGTAAAAGTTCTTAGAAACAGTATAATGTAACTGATATTTCTGTGTCTTATTTATCAGGCTCTGCACAAACTTGGAAAGTTGTGCTGGACTTACACAACTCATATATGGGAACACAGCATACTTCTGGATATTACAAACCTAGCCTTTGTGGCAGTATGGATCTTGTCTTTGGATTTATTTTTGTTATTTTTTTGAGGCAAAGAGACGAATGGATGCTGCTGTAAAGTATTTGTAACATTGCCATTATTGCTTTCTGTAGCAATTACTGCTTTTGCTTCATCAGGTAAAGAAAATAAATCAGAGATAGAAAAATCCTTAAAGATGCTGGTAGAGGAAAGGATCATGTGGGAACTTCTGAAAATAAACTTTGTACCAAAAATTTGAAAACACAAATATTGGAATAAATGTCTCCTTACTGAGTGTGTGTGGTTTTAAGAGGTGATGTGGAAACCAGGAACTGTGTATGTATGAAAATGTTCACAAACCCAATCATCTCAAATGTCCTTCTTCCTATTGCACAAAACTGAATTTCACTGGTTCCTCAGATGCCTTGAATTTGGAGAAGGGGCTTGGCTCAGCAGCCAGCATGAGGTCAGCTTCATCTGTGAGTCAGTGCAGCTGCTTGTTGCTGAGCTGTCCTGCTGTGTCAGCAGGCCAGGGACATTCATATGTTTTTTCTCATTAGGGCAGATGCTCTTTATTACCACACTTAAAATATTTGAGGTGGGAAGACTACAGGTGAGTAGGAACCACCTCTCCGCTAAAGCCCTTGTCAGTTGGACATCACGCTTTGTGGCTGCTTTTAACATGTGCCTTTTCCTCTGAGAAGAAGGGTCTGAGGTGAGTGGTTTCTGTTAAGCTGTGGCGTGTGGTCACTCAGAAGCTCCCTGCAGAGGTGCTGCTGCTGCCTGGCATCAGCACGACTCGTCACTCCCATCTGCTTCAACTGGAGCTTGAGACCTGGTCCTCCCAGCATTGTGCCTATAGACCTCACCTGAGAAACGGATGTTTAAGGCGATAGAATTGTTCCTGTGCTGTAGCTTATGTCACTCCTGAAAAATTGCATCCCTAGCTGAAGCAGTGACCTGTGCACGAGCCTGGAGATGAGTGCTAGTAGTCAGTAGAGCTTTGTGTTTGGCCAAATAGTTTTACTCATTTTGGTAAAAAAAGGAGGGGAAAAAGAGAATGTTTATTCAAGAATCCATCAGCTAATGTGGGGTTATGAAAAGCCCTGGATTATGCACACAGTCACCTCTTTTTAAACAGTTACCTTTTTTGTTTACAGTGTTATCAGTGAGTCCAAAATGCTGCAATTCAGCTGGTATTTTCACAAGAGACCAGCTGGCCTTGTGGGTTGTTTCCCCTTTCCCAGCCTCTTCTTCCCAGCCCCTTCAATATTCCATTTGTTTTCATAACAATACTGTCAACTACTATTTTTAAGAATTTTAAATACCAAGCGACTCTGTGCACTGCCTTATTTTTCTTATGCCAAAAAAGTCTCCTCTAGAATGATATTAAATTGCTCCCTGTGGGCTTGGTGTTGCTTTGAAACACTGCTGGTGGTGGTCTTTGGTCTGTCTGATGGTGTTTCCCAACGTTTTTGGTTGTTAAATGGCTTTTTGCACTTCAAATACTGTAAAATGAAATCTTTTAATACCTTTATATGTTACTACTGCAATAACATTGAATTATTAGAGTTGTGACTAATTTATCTCCCATGTGTGATTCTTTACAGGCTCAGTGCTGAGCTGATGTTCATTACCTTAAAATATTTATTGGGTAGAAGAAAGAGAAGAGAAAAAGGGAATGAAATTTTGTGTCGCGCCTAGTTGATTTGTGTCTTTGGGTGAAAATAAAGGTCAGTATTGGCAGCAATTCTCCTCTTAGTGATCGTTAGTTTTCCTAAATGAAAGCCAAATAGGAAAAAACCCCGTAATTGCCGTGAATCCTGTCTTAAGGGACTAACATGGAAGAAGGCCCACAAAACAGCCTCTACCAGTGACGTGTTCTGAACTGAAGGAGGTTGTACAAGGAACACTGCAATTGGAACTCAGTCCTGCAGTTTCATTCTAGCTGCTGGCCAGAGCTTCCTGGCCAAGTCCAGCTGCAAGGATTGCTGTGCAAGCCTTGCACCTTGGCACCCACAAAGTGCAGAAACGGAGATCCATGGGAGCCCTGTGATTGAAGTGGCTCATCTTTTTTCTTTTTGACACCACAGAGTTAAAAGCTGCATCGCTGATGTATGTTTTACGGTGGTGTTTGCTCTAAATTTCACTTGCAATGATTTGGGGAAGAGAGCAATTGTGGACAAAGTCCATTCTTGATTCCTGTGTTTCATTTGCATTGCTTCACTGAGCAGAGCTTTTCCCTTGCTTCACCCCATGTTTTCTGCAGACACTGAGACTTGCACAAGGCAAACCACAGAATCAGCGAGGCTGGAAAAGACCTTTAGGATCATCAAGTCCAGCCTATGACCAACACCACCAGATCAGCTAGACCATGGCATTAAGTGCCACATCCACCCTTTCCTTTAACACATCCAAGGACAGTGCCTCCACCACTTCCCTGGGAAGTCCATTCCAATGTCTTATCACCCTCTCTGTAAGGAATTACTTCCTAATATCCAATTTAAACCTCACCTGGTGCAGCTTCAGGCCAGGCCCTCTCATCCTGTTGCACTTGCCTGGGAGAAGAGCCCAGCCCCCACCTGACAGCAACCTTCCTTCAGGTAGTTGAAGAGAGTAAGAAGGTCCCCCGTGAGTCTCCTCTTCTCCAGACTGAACACCCCCACCTCCTTCAGCCTATCTCTATAAAACTTTCCATCTTGTCCCTTCACCAGCCTTGCTGATCTCCTCTGGACCTGCTCAGCACCTCAAGATCCTTCTTGAAGTGCAGGGCCCAGAACTGGGCACAGCACTCGAGGTGAGGCCTCACCAGTGCTGAGTACAGGGGGAGAATTACATCCCTACTCCTGTGGCCACACTATTCCTGATACAAGCCAGGATGCCATTGTTCTTCCAGGCCACCTGGGCACACTGCTGGGTCTGATTCAACCGGTTGTCAGCCAGTACCCACGGGTATCTCTGCTGGGCTGCTCTCCAGCCACTCTTCCCCCAGCCTGTAGCCCTGCCTGGGGTTATTGTGGCCAAAGTGCAGGACCCTGCACTTGGTCTTGTTGAATTCCATGCCACTGACCTCAGCCCATCGACCCAGCCTTTCCAGGTCCTCCTGCAGCTTCTTCTACCCTCCAGCAGATCAACACCCCCCAGCTTGGTGTCATCTGCGAATTTACTGAGGGTGGACTCAATCCCCACATCCAGATTGTCAATAAAGATGTTGAATAGGACTGGGCCCAGTACTGATGTGGAGCAATTGAAGCTAAATTTAATGGCAGTTTCCACTGGCCCTTTCCAGCAGTGCAAAAGCTGCATGGGAAGCAAGGCACTGGAGAATCAACAAACTGGTTGTTTTCCTTGTGGAGGCAGCCTCCCCTTCCAGCCTCTACTTTAGACAGGAGAGCAGGACTGGAAAAGCCCACAAGTTGTGAAGGTCACTCAAGGGTAGTCACAAAGCCCTGTTATGTTTCTTCAATGTAGTCCACTTTTTCTAATTCTTTAGATGTGTTTCTTTTTGTTCCTGCAAGATAGCAATATTGTAGGAAGTCAATTCAGCTTAATGGATGTTCTTACAGTGGAGGTTTACAGCAGCTGAGGCTGCTTGAATAGTGTCCTGGAGCAGTTGCTACCAATGCTACGTAGTCCTGCCCAGGCTGAACACTTGACAGTAGTAAAGTTTTAACCTAGAGACGTAACTGAATCTGCTGTGGTCTCCACAGCCTGGTTTCATCACGAGTAACAATTAAGCAACAAGCATAACTGTGGCCAGAAGAAGTTAATGAGTTTTCAGACAAAGTGATAAAACTGAAAAAGGGCAGAGAAAAAGGCATACAGACTTCCCTCTGCCTGACACTGAGTCTGTTGGGGTTTTTCCCAGTTAAAGCAGCAGATGGGAGATGCCACCCTTCACAGCAGTGCCTTCTGCACCAAGCATGTATCCACAGACCATCGAGCTACAGCCTCAGTGCTCGTAGTACCTGACTGAGAGAAGCG
>NW_009951948.1:646236-650774 GCF_000747805.2 Chaetura pelagica | reverse complement strand
ATCGGTTCAGATGCTCAGCTCCCACCAGTACAGCCTGGCACAGGAAGGTCACTGCTTTAGGATTCTCTCAGGCACCTCATTCACCTTCTTTCTTTCCACAAAGCTTTTTTCCTCTTCTCTTTTCAACGGCATTCTGGTCAAACCCAAGGGTGTGCTCAATCTGTTCATCTTTTATCTTACAAGACAGAAAATAGCTGCAAAACCCATTAATAGCTGAACGTGTCTGTGTGTAGTGCACCCTTTTGGCAATAACAAGTTTATTGGGTTTTGTGAGGCCTGAGGGGAAGGATTGCCTAGTTAATATGGCTTGCCAGGGGTTTGAAAGGTTGCACTGTCTCTAGGTAGAACAGGCAAATGAACCATTTTTTTGTGAGCTGTTTCTTACTTGTCCTAAGTACCCCTAAAATGTTTATGGTTTCTGCTACCAATAAGCAATTCTTACTCTGATTTCCGTGATGCACCACCCCTCATGCCCCCGCTCAGTTCTGTTGAGACCTAGTAGAACTGTGGGATGGTTTGATAATTTTCAAAGAAGGCAGATTCCACGGTTTTACTCCTCTGAGAGATGGGAAAGCTAAAGGAGATTCCCTGCCTACTGGACTCAGCAGGTGGTTGGAGCAGTGCTGCTGCTCTGGCTGTGTCCACCTCCCCAGCCACCTCTTCCTGCCTGGTTTCTTGCCTGATGCTGTTCTGCTCAGCTGCTGGCCTCTGCACTCTCAGGTTAATACTGCCTTGGTTTCAGTTTACTCTTCTTTCATAGTGCTCAACAGCACTGGAGCATTTTCCCTCCTCAGGAGTAAGGAGCCATTTTAGCTCCTGCATTTGCCTTTGCTCAGCCTAGTTTTACCTGCCTCAAGGGCAGGTCTACATTTAGCAAATGTAGCTTCTTCATGGTCACAATGGACTGAACTGGTTTCTCAGCTGTCTTGAGATAGATGGAGGTTCATCTCAATTCTACCAGCACTTCTTTAAAGATCTACTGAGTTCAAGATAAGCATTCTTTTTTCCAAAATTTGTGTTAGTGGCTCCTGGGAGCTTTGGCTCAGTCTTTTGCTGCCCTCAGTGTGACAATTTACTATTAAAGGAGAATTGCTCTTAAGCTTTGCAGCTGCATCTCAGACCATCGTAATAAGATTTGCTAGAGCTTGCCTGAGCTTGTCAGAGCATTAACTGCAGTTTTGTTTGCAGTAGTGATAAACTCTGTATGCCCCTAGTCACAAAATGTTTTTTGTGTTACCCTCCCACCTTAGTCATAGGCAATATCCCCTTATGTGTAACATGATGCACAAAAGACGAAAGATGATCTCTGCTGTAAAGAGCTCCCAATCTGAATAGAAGGCAAGAGTCAGCAAATACACAGCTACTCCTATTTTCATGGACATGTTTAGGGAAGGACCTATGTTATGACTGTCAGAAAGAAAACTAATCTTCCCTCCAGGTATGAATATTTCACAATGTCTGGAAGAATCCACTTAGCAATTCAGGAGCCACCCATCCTTTGAGGAGTGCTGCCTGTGGGCCCTACTGCCCTCTTCCATGCAAGCAGCTCTCTTGCTTTGAGGAGGGAACTCATCTCGCTTTTGCTTTCTTCCAAGGGCAGCTCCTTTCCAGCATATTTTATTAAAGCTATAAACCATGTAAGAGCTGCATTATTCCTTAGCAAGTGTGTGTGGGTAGTGCCTACCGAGATAGGGCCCCAGTTGCCAACGGAGGTTTCTTGTTTCTCCTGTGTGTGCTCGACAGTCTCTGAAACCTCTGTGGTGTGTGTTCCTGGCACAAGAGTGGCCAGGCTGTGCTGAGGACCCATGGAGGCCATCACAACACAAATAATAATAACTTCAAGTAATTAAAGAAGCACTGGGGGAGAATTCTTCTGCATTAATTTTGCCTCAGAGCAGACTGGGAAGCAGGGAGAAGCAGAGTTGTTGGGATCTCGACAAGCTCCGTCTGTCACACTGTGTTTTCTTTTCCTGGCAGTAGGGCAGCGTGACAAATTCCTGCCTGTCACTCAAGTTGTCTTCACTGCCCAGGCTCTCCCTGGCTCACCCTGCCTGCAGGATGAAGCAGGCCAGCCTGCTCCCCGAGCACCAGGGCTGGAGCTGGGTCACAGCACCTCGCTGCCAGCCTGCCCAGACCTGCTCCTGGGAACAGCCACAAAAGCTTTGCTGATGCGCAGGGACTCGCTCGGCGGCCGCAACTTTACTGGAGCCCGTTTGTTTTATTGGTCTGATGTTCCTGTGCTGAGCCAGTGGCTCAGGCTGGCGGTGGAGTAAGACTTTGGCTGCCGTTATGGAGAGATCCATCTACGGCTGCTTTGTATCCCTTGAAGCTGCCCACACAGAGCAGCTGCAGCAGCGCAGGCTCTCGAGTGTCTCTGAGGCCCTCTCAGAGGCTGCCTCATCCAGGGAGGACGTGTTCTCCTCCTGCCTGAAGCCAAGGCTTTGCAGCACCACAGCAAATCGTGCCTTGCAAACTCAGGCAAACAGCTTTACTTCAGTACAGCGGGAATTTGTGTTCTGGCAGCTGCCCTGATGACTCGGGTCTTCGGGGAGAAACTGAGCAAATGTCTGGTGCTGACAAGGCACAGCCATTTCCTATAGCTGAATTTTTTATATTTATTTCTAGAATTAAGGCACAAGGAACCTTTTAAATGTTGGTAGGGGGAGACCCAGGCAAGGAAGAGAGAGGCAAGGAAAGGAGAGGGGCAGTATTGTGCCCATGACTTGGGACTGAAGCCACAGTTGGCTGCTGGGCCCCCTGGGAGGTGCTGGGGAAGAGCTGGTGTCCTATCGCTGCTTTACCAGACAAATGTATCCCTTGAGCCTCCCCACACAGAGCAGCTGCAGCAGCGCAGGCTCTCGAGTGTCTCTGAGGCCCTCTCAGAGGCTGCCTCATCCAGGGAGGACGTGTTCTCCTCCTGCCTGAAGCCAAGGCTTTGCAGCACCACAGCAAATCGTGCCTTGCAAACTCAGGCAAACAGCTTTACTTCAGTACAGCGGGAATTTGTGTTCTGGCAGCTGCCCTGATGACTCGGGTCTTCGGGGAGAAACTGAGCAAATGTCTGGTGCTGACAAGGCACAGCCATTTCCTATAGCTGCATTTTTTATATTTATTTCTAGAATTAAGGCACAAGGAACCTTTTAAATGTTGGTAGGGGGAGACCCAGGCAAGGAAGAGAGAGGCAAGGAAAGGAGAGGGGCAGTATTGTGCCCATGACTTGGGACTGAAGCCACAGTTGGCTGCTGGGCCCCCTGGGAGGTGCTGGGGAAGAGCTGGTGTCCTATCGCTGCTTTACCAGACAAAGGCATTGCAACACAGAGCCTTTGCAGGCCACGTTGGTATCCTCAGAGGCAGTGATGGCTGAAACCCCCAGCCCTGGAGGACTCTGCAATCCAAGCTGGCAGTCAACAGGCTGCTCTGGGATTTGCCCCTGGGAGTGCCTTGCTCTTTGTGTTTTACTTTGAGCTGGGGCCACATTTCACTTTGATTACTCATCTTTCTTTTTTGGTTTTTATTCTTTTTTTTTTTAAATTCTTTGCTCTGATTGATTTTGCTGGATTTTTTGTGCTTTGCTCATTAGGCTGGTGTGTTGCAGCATGACCAGCAGCCCTGGAGCAGTGGGAAGGGAACACCCATGTCCAGTGGATGTGAGAAATGTAACTGGTCAGACAGTGGTGCTAACCTGTGCAGCCTGACTCCTGTGCACTCTGTCCTGCAGCAGCTCATCACACTGCTCTGGGGGCAGGAGGAAGCCAGATGGTTTTGGTGTGCAGGTACAAGCAGCTCTGACTCTGCTTGCCTACCTTGACACTTGTAGCAAAAAGACTGAACAAAAAGACTGAAGCATGCCAAGCAGCCTCCTGATTCTGAAGGGCTGGATTGCTAAACAGCAAGTTTAAAAGCAAAAGAAACCACAGTCTTTTGCTTTTTTTATTTTATTGCCAAAGTTGAGTTTCCACCCAGGGATTTTTGCCAGCTGATGCTACATCCAGTCATAGCTGATACGGAAGGATATTTTGAGCATCTATCTACTTAGAAAGAACAAAAATACCCAACAAACATAGAACCTGTATTTTTCAGGTCTACTCAAAGGAAACCTTTGAAATCATCCATACAAGCAGTGCTTTGGCCTCAAATGCTGTTTTGGTATATCCAGGTTCTTTAGTCCATTTTTCAGGGCAAGGAAAAGGATGAAAAAGAGAAAAACTCTACAATTATGCCATTAATTGATCAAAGCAGGGGACACTTTGGTTCAAGTATCTGTTACGGGGCTTTACGACACTTCCCTGAGTGACTCTGTGCCCAGAGCTGGGGAGGGTGGCAGGCAGGTTTTTCAGGGCAAGGAAAAGGATGAAAAAGAGAAAAACTCTACAATTATGCCATTAATTGATCAAAGCAGGGGACACTTTGGTTCAAGTATCTGTTACGGGGCTTTACGACACTTCCCTGAGTGACTCTGTGCCCAGAGCTGGGGAGGGTGGCAGGCAGGGCCGGGATGGTGCTCGGGATGGTGCCCGGGGTGGGGGCTGGGATGGGGG
>NW_009951948.1:617795-644620 GCF_000747805.2 Chaetura pelagica | reverse complement strand
TGTTGCTGGGCCCTGACGGGGGTTGCTGGGCCCTGACGGGGGTTGTTGCTGTGCCCGCAGTGGTTCCTCGGCGAGGCGGGCGGCGGGGAAGGCGCCGAGGGTCTGACGAGCAGCAAGTTCCGGGCGGACTGGGCCTACCGGCGACGGGAGTTTGAGGAATTTCCAGGGATTTTGCCCGGCCTGGATCGGCGGAAGTTGGA
This sequence comes from Chaetura pelagica, assembly GCF_000747805.2. NCBI lineage: Eukaryota > Metazoa > Chordata > Aves > Apodiformes > Apodidae > Chaetura > Chaetura pelagica. The sequence goes on along the minus strand of NW_009951948.1, from coordinate 644,420 downwards.
GGGATATAAATCGGCGTGATCCTGCAGTCCTGGTTTGTGTTGGAAGCACGGCAGCCCCACGGGCAGTGACCCGGAGAGGAGCTGCCCTGCTGGCCGAGCTGTGGTCAGGCCATGGCCAGTGACCGTGTTTGCAGCCCCCTCAGCCTGTTGTCACCCGCCCAGAAGTCACGGAGAAGTCGGTGTGAACTGGCCAGAAACGCTGCTCTGCCCCCAGGGCTGGTCCAGATCAGGTTTGCACATCTGCGCAGTTCTGTCATGCGCAGAGCTGGTGTTTGTGGCCGTGGATGTCATGGTCAGCCAGAGTTTGAAGCATGTGGATTTCCCTGCTCCTGAGGACAGTGTCCCACAAAGGCTGCCGAATCACTGGCAGCCACCTGGCTGCTCACCTTTCTCAGAGCTCCCCTGCTGCCAGGTGAAAGCTGACTGTAGTTGTCAGTCTCCTGACAGTTGGCTTATGAACCTTATCATCACCTCTCTGCTGCCTCCCCTTGCATAGCTGGTTATGTCTTTGGGATGCATATATGTTCCCCATTTCTGTTCCTGCCTGCTCCTAGACTCCATACCCACTACCTGCTCCCCGAGCCACATTCCTAATCATTGATGCTCCTTTGCCTCTCTAATCCTAGTTGCAGGATCTGGTCTTTTGCTGCCTTGTTTCCTGATTGAAATTAGCTGCTTCTGTCCTTGTTTCAACTGTTATAGTTCTTGTTCCAGGCTATGGTTTGCATTACAAACCCCTCAAGCCAACTTCTGACTCCACTCCTTTTGCCTCACCCATTGGATTTGTGGATCTGTTTGTACCTCGGTCAGCACTGTCTTCTGCTTCTTAATGTCATTCCAGCAGTACTGTTGTCTTGTGTGTACCCAACGGATGTTTTCTAGTCTCAGCTGAAACACGCTGGAGGGGCTCCTAAGAGTGTGCTGAGAAAAGAGGAGTCTCAGGCTGCGGTCGTAGCTGGCTGCTGACCAGCAGGAAGAGCAGACTGCACCTTGCTGTGTGCTGTGGTGCCCTCTCAGGAGACAGTGACACCCCCTCAGATCTGCTGGTGGAATAGGCCATTGCTTCCTCACCCTTTTCTGCCACAGTGATCCATGTTAAAAAATGGCTAGTCTTCAGTCTTACTGCTAACCTGGATCCCTGTGACAGAACTGCACATAAACTTACAGGTTTGAGAGCACTGAACATGGAAGGAGATGAGCAGATGGGGGCAGTCATGTCTTCACTCACTGAGAGCGCTTTTTTACGGCAGCCGAGGCCACTTGATAGGAAGTGCCAAGGACCTCGGTGATCTAAGCTGCACCCATTTTTAGGGTATAGATATGTGCCCACATAGGGTATGTGCCCATTTTTAGGACTGCAGGATCTTCTTGGGAGTCGTAATGCCTGATTTTTCCCAGGTTATATCCCTTTGTCACACAAGAAGGCAAAGAGGGTTCCTGCAGCCCCCTCCTCTGACCCATTTTCACCAGTGGCTGCTGTGCTGTGCTCACTGAGCAGATGGGAGCTCCCTCTTTTGCTTGAGAAGGAATGTGAACTTAACAGCAGGGAAGAAAAATATTTCAGCCATTTTCCTAGGGAGTATTTAGGGTGTGTCCCTTGGAAGCTCTTTCTGTTAGAACCATTTAAGTTTGCAAGGAATAATTAAATTTTCATTTTGAGAGATGGGAGAATGAGCACTGCTCTTTAGTCTTCTGATCTGAGCACTCATATGGAGATGGAAGAGCCAAAATTCCAGTCTTAGCTTCACTGCATACTTAATTTAATGTATTTAAATGTTAATTGGAGTCCTGGTGGGTACCCTGAGCATTAAACTATATCAGTGTTGCTCATTCTTGTAAATTTTCCCTAGCCTAATTCATATTTTATTATTAAATGCAAATTAGAACCACCCTACAGGAACAATGGAGTTTCACTTTCCTTGTGGTATTCACCAACTTGCTGATTATTTATGTGAGGTGAGGTACTTGCAGGGTCAAGCCTTTCTGTGGAGGATGCCATGGATTTGAAACAAGGTACCCCAAACTTAGCATGAGTGCTCTGATCATTGAGTTGATAGCTGGGGGAAAGATGTCTTGTGTCACATACTGCCCAGGTCAGTAGATCCCTTCTGGATCAGGCCTCGTGGGGGAGAGGTGGTCAGATGTGTGGAGAATCCTGCCAGGGCTTAAGCACGAGTTTAGGATTGAGGCTGCTCATCACTGTCTAGACTTGGCTGTGTAGTACAGGGGCCCTCCTGTGCTGCTGGCATAGGTGGTAGCTGAGTCTGGAGAAAGAAAAATGTGGACTTCAGCTCCTGAATTCCCTTTGTCATAAACAGAACATACTCTCAGGCTTGCCTTTCAATTAAAATCTCTCCCTCTTTTGTTTGGCTTTTCTTTTTGTTGACACTACTAGAAAGCCCTGTGTGACTACTCAAACTGCTTACTACTCTTACCTCCCAGTAACGTTGCAATGAGACGAGATGTCCAAGAGGGCCAGGCTCGGTGTTTATCCCACCTAGGAAGGCACAAGGAGGCTCTCGATATTGCACAAAAAATGGTAATTAACACAACCTTTCTTTTAACCTTTGAACGTGAAAATATTACCCGTGGTTCTTTTATATGGACCATTTTCTGGAAAAATAATCTTCATGTGTATAATCCTTCAGGATGTTCAGTGCTCGGAGTATTTGGTAAACAGAGGGTAACTGTCACTGCAGATCTAATCACTCTTTAGAAATCAGAACACCCTGTACCACAATGAGCTCCCTGTGCAGGGAGGTTGGTAGTCCTGGAAGGGACTAAATATAATGCTCTGCCAGGCAGAATTAATGCAATGTAATAGGAATTATAAGAAGGGGGATAAATGAGTACTTAAGTCTTTCCACTATAAAAGTGATGGTTCAAAACTACCTTTTATTTCCATATACTCACTGCCAAACAACTACAAGAAACGTATCTATCCACAAATTGAGTTTTTCCCATAAAGTAGAAAGTCCAGAGGCTCTGACGTCTTGTAGAATTTTACTGCTGCTGTTTATTTTCTATAAAAGGTGTTTCTACTATAAAGAATGGCATTTGTATAAAACTCTGAATGCAAATAAACAAATGACAGAATTCTTGCCTTTCAGGCTGGGACCAGACAGCTGGAGGCAGTGCTGTCAGCTTGATCCTGCATGATCCGTGTCACGTTGTATCATGTAAAATTAAGAGCACAGTTTTGTTCAGTTTAAAAATTGCCTTCAGTGCTGCTTGCATTTCATTATTCAGGGACACATTTTCTTAGGCTCTGACAGATGACTCTGTTCTACTCCTGGTTTTAATCTATTATCTTTTGTTTCTAGAGAGATGGTGCTACTAACACAGATCACTTGACAGCGGTTCTCAGCCTGCAGTTTGCCATTTACCAGGGCCTGGAAAATGTAGGAGAAAAGATCATGTGTCTGCAGCAGCTGATCTGCTTACATCCTTTCAACCCTTGGTACTGGAAGTTACTCGCTGAAGCTTATATGAGCCTTTTACACAGTTTGACTCCATTAGACATTCCAGAAACAAATCTAAATCAGTCTAAAGAGGTTAGTTTTAGTGATAGGAGTTTCAAAACATCAGCTGGAAGAGAGATTAATTTGCAGCCTGACCCATCAGACAGCCAGAAAGAAGGCCCTTGGTCCAGCCTTGCTACAGAAACAAAGAGAGAGAATGCAGTGACTTGTAGGAGCAGCCAAGTTGTGAAAGAATTCTTCTGCACTTCAGAAGAACTGGAAAGGATGGATGGAGGGAAACACACAGCTTCTGAGTCCTGGAAGCAGAACATGTGGAAGAACACTGGGATAAAGGCATGTGCGTCATTTATTAGAGCAAGGTAACTAAATGTGTTCTTGGAATAATGTTTACTTCTCCCAGTTGAGAATGATTTAAAGCACATTTTTCCCCACCCTTTAAATTTTAAGTTTACATTTTCAATTTAAATGTTTGTTCCAGCGCTGGCAACGCTGACTTAGAAGCTCCCTGCTACTGCTTCGGATCTAAAAATCCACTAGCATGGTTGCTGTGAACAACCTGCATTTGAGTGGAAAGACTAAACCAGAGCCAGGCACTGTTGGAGAAGTAAAACGTTTTCTTAGTGACCTTATTATATGAATCTTTTCAAATAATTATATACAACAGGCTGTATCCTGCTCTGGTATTAAAGATGCAGCAGCAGAAGTGCCCCAAAGAGGAGGCCAGCCAGTCTTCCTTCTGCGAGTGCCACCTGCCTTGTTTGCTTGAAGCCTCATGCTTGAGTGAAAATGTATTTTATAATAATACCCCAATATGCATAATGGATGAGGTTGAAAAATGAATTCTGTGACAGCTGATTGATGGGGCTGCATTCAGATGCTCTTTCCTTTTCTTTCCTCTCTTCCTAAAACTTGCACACAACAAAAATCCCCAAAACATAATCTTTCAATGAGATAATTAGGAACTGGTTTTGTTAAAATAGATTAGATTTTCGCAACCCCCCCCCCCTTGCCTCTTGGTGGTGTATTTGTCACTGAATGTATTTTAAGCCATCTCCTGAACTTCCAAACATATTTACAGAAAATGCTTTATAGCTGCCCTGTTAGGGCAAGATTTAAGAAATGTCAAAAAAGGTATAGTAGCTTTTAACTGTACCCAGACTAACAGATAATGTGTTTAATTCCTATTTGAGAGAAGTTAACAGATTTAGTATTGATACAGAATATTAAAGCTATGTTCAAATTGAAGTAATTTGTGTTGTTTGTTTCTGCATACATAGTTTAGCATTGGAACAATTACCAATTGTGGGAATTCCTTTCTTGGCTACACAGTTTCACAGTTTTTTATATTTGCAGATATACTTACCCAGGGTAAGCTTCTCCCCTACCAAGGGCTTATGCATTAAATAGTTTGTTTAATATTTTCAGGTCTGTTGGGTTTTAAGTGAGATGTGGATGTTGTATAAACATGAGGCACTGTCTTGAACATGAAACTGTGATGAAAGATTTCAGAAAATATTCCATAGTTAGCCTGTGTAGGGAGGATATTTGTCTAAAATCCCCACATTTCTAGCTTTTCAGGTTACAGAGATAATAATTGCCATAGACAGCAAAGCACTGCTGTCCTGTTAGGCCTTAATAAGGATGTGGGACACCTGATGTACTGCAGTGAATGCCAGCAGGTCCCAGCTTCACTTTTGAATTGTGTGACAAATACACAGAATCATAGAAACCTGATGAAGTTCAACAAGGGCAAGTGTAGAGTTTTGCATTTGGGGAAGAGAAACACCATGTACCAGTACAGGTTGGGGGCTGACCTGCTGGAGAGCAGTGTAGGTGAAAGGGACCTGGGGGTCCTGGTAGACAGGAGGATGACCATGAGCCAGCAGTGTGCCCTTGTGGCCAAGAAGGCCAATGGCATCCTGGGGTGCATTAGAAAGGGTGTGGTTAGTCGGTCAAGGGAGGTTCTCCTCCCCCTCTATTCCGCCCTGGTGAGGCAGCATCTGGAATCTTGTGTCCAGTTCTGGGCCCCTCGGTTCAAGAAGGACAGGGAACTGCTTGAAAGAGTCCAGCGCAGAGCCACAGAGATGATGGAGTGGAACATCTCCCTTATGAGGAAAGGCTGAGAGAGCTGGGTCTCTTTAGCTTGGAGAAAAGGAGACTGAGGGGTGACCTTATCAATGTTTACAAATATGTAAGGGGTGAGTGTCAGGAAGATGGAGTTAGGCTTTTCTCAGTGATGACCAGTGATAGGACAAGGGGTAATGGGTGCAAACTGGAGCATAGGAGGTTCAAGGTGGATATCTGAAAAAAATTTTTTACTGTGAGAGTGACAGAGCACTGGAACAGGCTGCCCAGGGAGGTTGTGGAGTCTCCTTCACTGGAGACATTCAAAACCTGCCTGGATGTGTTCCTGTGTGGTGTGCTATAGGTGGACCCGCTCCACTAGACCAGGTTGCTCCAAGCCCCATCCAACCTGGCTTTGAACACTTCCGGGGAGGGGGCTTCCACAACTTCCCTGGGCAGCCTGTGCCAGTGTCTCACCACCCTTGCAGCAAAAAATTTCTTCCTAATGTTTAACTTAAGTCTGCCCTCCTCCAGTTTAAAACCAGTACCCCTTGTCCTATTGCTACATGCCTTTATGGGGAGAAAAAAAAATGGCACAAAGCTGCCAGAGATTCTTGGCATTTTGGGTTTTTTTGGGAAAAAAAAAAAAAGTGCTTCTCAGTACTTCTGTCCTAGCAGGAATATACCATAGCCATAGTGGATTGATAGGGATGTATTAATTTCTCTGCACTTTTTGCAGTTGGCAAAAATGAGGAAGAAGAGCTGGCTTTACAGCATTATATTTTGTTTGGTTTTAGGCTTGGTGACTTACTCTTTTGCCAGTTCTACCTTTTTTTATCTGTCTTTTTCATTTCAGGCTTTTACTTCAGCTTACCCAGTTGCAACAGTCGTCCTTTGCACTAGAGAGTAACATGAAAGGTCAAAAAGAAATTGATGACCAAGTGGCACGACTTGATTTCAATGAAAACTCCTTGCTGTTGATGACCAAGGTAAGGGGATGTTTCATTGTGTGCAAGTTCTGGGCTGTACGTAGGCTGGTTGAGGTACCTGAGCCAGTTCGGGCATGGTCAGCAGGACACTCCCCTGAGCTAATTAACTGTGTCAGGAAGCCTGGCAAATTAGCTGGGGTGGTAGTGTGTTATCTGGAACTGAGGGTGATGCCTCCATAGTGCTGGCTTGTGTCATGCAGGTGTCTCTCTGTTCTGCTGAGATTGGCCTTTAAGGAATGTTCAGGGTTGTTAAGTTCTTCATTGGACTTGTATTTGCAGATACATTATCACTGTGCATTTCCTGGGATGCTGAGTTTACCTCAGGAGTTTCAGATGCCATAAAGTGAATCACAAGTATGAAAATGGAGGTGAAGATTACTCTGATGGCCACAGTAGTATTAAACATTCCAGAACGAGTATTACACGTTTTCAGGAGGAGCCAGAGATCCTTTTACGTGATTTCTTCTGTTTCATGTACTGGCTTCTAGCTTTAAAGAATTACAAGGAAGGAGACTAAGATTGCGCTACTTTATTTGTCGAAACTAAATATTTGTATTGCTGCTTATAGAGATTGTGACTTTTGGGTTAAGGAGCAAAAGGAAGCCAGTGAGATTCTAACTTGGCTGTCAGTGTTTCAGCGTTAAGCTGGTAGTAACGAAGCCGTTGCCTGGCGGGCGGGCAGTCGTGTGGGCTTTAATCCGTCAGAGGGCACTAGTACGCAGACTATCTCGGGTCTTCAAAAGGTTGGGGAAAGAAACTTCTCTCCTTGCTTCCCTGGGCCCGACACGCCCCAGGAAGAGACCCGTGTTGGTGCTGATGCAAGGTGAGCACTGAATGCAGAGCTGGCGGTGAGATTTGTGCTGCTTACTTGTAGAGTAAAAATCCCCGTGGAGAAGCGGAGCCAGAAGCTGGGTGGGGTTGTGCAGCTGGGAGCTTGGGCTCTCAGTTCTCCCTGTTTATTGCAGAATGCAACAGGCAGTTACTTGATCGTGACTTGGAAACTTCTGGACAATGTGTGGTTCATGTTTCAAGGGCTTTTCTCGTAAAGAACTGTTATTAATGTCATACTTGCTGTTTTCTCTGCAAGTCATTTTCATGTCTGTCATCTTTCATACTCTGTTTGCAGGTTATGGGCCAGGATCTTGTACCAGAAAAACTAAAAGAAGAATTTCAGGGTGAGGTAAAATGCATAGGCCCTTCAGCACTGTCATCACTGGTAACTGCATCAGCCACAGAATTTGAAATCAAATGGTTTAGTAATCTCCAAGATGATTTATGTCACTTTGACAGACAATTCTGTTCAGATTGATATCTCTCACCTTCTGTACCTTAAATGTTTCATTGTATTTATTCTCATATCTCCAAATGATTATGGAATGATATATGCAATAAAGTTCATACTGCATTTTTTTTAAGAATTCTTATTGTATATCTTTTAAGAATACATGTAGATCTCTGCATTTAAACTCTTAACATCTCATAATTTATTTTGTTCAATGATTAGTTTGTATTTAAAATAGTAAGGAATCCAGTATAAAATCCAGCTTTCAGGGATAGCTTTCCATCATAAACCTCACTGTGTTATGCTTGAAGCACCTGTGATTTCTGGGGGCCTGTGATGCTTGTGGGCTGACAGGCTTCCTTTATGATACCTAGTTTGAAAGTTTCTTGGTATCAAATTCTGTGTTGTTGCATTGAGAACCACAGAATTAGCCATTTTCTTCATTAATTTTAAAGAATATTTATTGATTAGTTGACATTATAGTGATTTCCTGTTCGGAGCTGGATAGCTAGAAAACTTAAATATATTTATGCTGAGAAATTGTCAACAATCCCATGTATTTCAGAAAAAGAATCTAAATGGTAAATATTTAACTGAGAATTGGAAGGAGAGTTTCTTGACGGCTAAGTGTTTTTTTGCAGGTGTAGAACTAGCTTAGGTGACAGAGGAGAAAAACTCTGCCAGTTGTTTATACGTACTGAGGAGTGTTTAGTCAGATCATATCCTTTGTGAAACCCTGCAAGGAAGATCTGTGCTGTGAATAAACTGGCAGTGTTGTTTCTGCATCACCCAGCTCCTTGTGTTATGCTTTCACTTGATATTGACACCACTTTGCTTTACTTTCTGAAGCATCGATGCTGTTCTTTGAGTTTCCAGAGAAAAAGGCAAAAATTATCCATAGGTTTTTACTTGAAATAATTTACATTTGAGGCAAACAAAGTGTGTTCTTGCCCCATCTTCTCTTAAACAGAGAGTTTTAAAGTCTTTGCTGCTTTTTGTAAAAGTGTTCTTTAGTGGATATAGTTTAAAATCAGGAATCTCTTATACATAATTTACTGTGACTTCATGTTTTCCTGTGATTTCTTTCTGAAGTACCCAAGGGTGCTGAAACTGGGTAACTCACAATTGACACACCATATGTGAACACACTTTGTGTCTTCTGCTTTAAGGTGAATTTTAAAGCTTTAAGATACTGGTTAGGGAACTTGTCAGTAACCCTTGGCATGGTGTGGCCCTCTGCTAAGTTGACTGTAAAACCTCTCCTGAAAAATGGAATATTGCCTTCAGCCATGTCAAATTATCTTCGAGAGTTCGGTGACTTAATGCGATTAAACCACATCCTGGTCAGCTTGTTATAAAAGATGATGGCTTGGCAAGTATACTTGGATAAGCACTAATCCACTCACAGTGTATTACGGAATATCTGGTTTAGTCATGCGTGTGTGCTTTGCTAGGTGGAAATTGGTGTGTGTGTGTGTAGGGCACTATATTTGGGTGGCAGTGAAACATGCCTGAAGGGCTGGGGGTGCTTTTAACACTTACCTGGTGTCGTAAGTTTTCAGTAGAGACTGTCCATAATGTGCTGGAAATTAATTACAATGTTGAGCTCAACAGTAGAATTACACTATTACAGCAATGACACAGCAAACATGGAAAGTTTGATGCCAAATATGTCAGCAAAAAACTGGAATAGGGACTTCTCCCAGTTTCTTCTTAAACTTCCAGTCATGAGTAGCCACATACAAAGGCTATAATTTGTTTGTCACAGCTCTTGAGTAGGTTAAGTAGTTAAAAACACTAGAACACAGCTTTTGTGGAACCAGGTTTGTAAGGATATTTCATGGGAACTCGACAAATTATTTGCCTCTACAGTTTAGAAGGTGGACATACCTTTTGAGCTGTTTTAGCAGCAAATTAAATAGTTGCCAAATGTTGTGATTGTGTTGAGATGTCCAAAATACACAGCAGATAGCCAAGGTGATTTGGAGACATTTTGGTGTGCATGCAGATTGACTTGTGGTTGTCTCTTAGACTGGCAACATAACAGTTAACTCCCCATGGGCTCTAGGAGAGGAAGGCAAGTGGCAGTTCTTAAGAATAGGCAGTATTTTCTCAAACATAACAATAAAGGAAAAATGTTGGTTTTAGCTACTGCAAAGAAAACAACATGAGCGTTGTTCTGAACATGTTGCATAGTTACTGCTCCAAATAACCAGTGTTTATTGCACTGAGGCTATGAAATATTTCTTTGTCCAACTTATGCCTGGCTATCTCTCATCTCAGCCACTTAAATCCCTCCTTTTTTGGCCTTCTCCTTGCTTTTTTGGCATGCCACTTCTGACTCCAGCTTTCTGTTTCTGATCGTATCTCTTGAGGGACTTTGCATTTCCTTCTTGCATGTGAATGCCTCATTGTTGCTTCTACATTCTGCATAATTGTACTGCCTGTAATAGACTTCTTCATGTTTTGGCTGGCATTCTATTATTATTGGTTTTAGAACATGCACCAGTACTCCACACTGAGTTAAAAAGTGAATGTTAAGAGTTTCAAACTGCAAGTGAGAATCAATTAACAGTTACTGAGGTTTGGTTTTGTTGTTTTAACACTTGCTCGTGTTACAGACACTTTGAGAAGCACCCCCTGACCCTGGTTCTGATGCTTATGAAATAGTTGCTGTGTACAAACACAGTCTAATTGTGTGTCTTGCTGTTGAGTGTTGGAATACTGCTGGCTCTGAGGTGAGAGAGCATGTTAGTGCTGTAGCTAGTGACATTCACTCAGTATTCTTCAACACAGAATCACAGGATGGTTTGGGTCCTTAATGTCAAATGCCCCCTCCTCTCCTCTCTTCTCCTAGCTTTTGTTGCTGAGCATGAGGTCATATAGTATGGAGTATCTTTTTGGTCAGCTTGGGCCAGCTGTCCTGGCTATGTCCCATTGGATAGACGTGAACTTGATGGATGGACCTCAGTGGATAAGGAAATGGCTGGACAGTCACACTCAAAGAGTTGTGGTCAATGGCTCCATGTCCAAGTGGAGATCAGTGATGGGTGATGTTCCTTGAGGGTCAGTTTCGGGACTAGTGCTGTTTAACATCTTTGTCAGCAACATGGACAGTGGCATTGAGTGCACTCTCAGCAAGTTTACTGATGACACCAAGCTGTGTGGTGTGGTAGACATGCTGCAGGGAGGTGATGCCATCCAGAGGGACACAGACAGGCTTGGAAGGTGTGCCCATGCTTGTTTTATTTTTGTTAGACCCACTCTTTTTTTTTTTTTTAATATTTTTTTGTGGGTTGTTGTTTTTCAAATTGTGGGACTTGCAGGCATGACATCCCACCACCTCAGCATTCTCACAATTCACATTGTGATTTTTTCCTATCTCCTGTTTGATTGACAATGAGATAAAGGCAACTCAATCAAATGTGAGATACCAAAAAATCACCATGAGATAAAAGCAAATGAATCCAACATAAAATACAAACCCTAAAAGTTTGGCCAGCATAAGCACAACCAGCTAATCTGCAGGCGGGTTGCAGGGAAGGTGGGGAGGGCAACGGGAGGGTTTTGCCCAGGAAGCTGGGGAGCAGGTGCTGCCCCACTGCCTCCCACTGCCCCCTCTGGTGCTGGTTCTGCCCTATGCGGATGGGGGAGGCTGCTGCTTCCCTGTGGCCCTGTGGCCTGGGACCAGAGAGGATGCTGAGTGGTGGGATGTCCTGCCCGTAATCCCCTCAATTTACAAAACGCCACCACTCCCCAGAAAAAAGAGAAAAGAAACCCAAAAAAAAAGAGGCTGACATGAGTGCAGGCTCCCCCACCAGGGAGGGTTCAGGTGTCTGGCTTCAAACCCTGCCTGTCCTGCATTGCCTTCTTCCTCCCCCATGTGACCTGCAGTGCAAGCAGGGCAGGGACAGCTCACTGTCAGCCCTTCCCCCACCTCCTGTGGGAGACTGTTCACTGCCAGGAGCTTGGGGCTCCTTAAGGCACCACACAGAACCCCTGCTGATGTTCAAGGGCTTTGTGGAGCTCCTTGTGTGGAGGGAGAAGCTGTGGTATGGTGTTGAGGGTGGAAGGAAGTGATGACATGGTGCTTCATGGTGGGCAGGAGCAGCACTGTGCTGGCTGACACACAGTTGTCCTGGTGGAGAGTTGGCAGTGTAGAATTATCAGGTGGCCAGGTGTCCTAGACCCCCTGGCAATGCACATTGCCTGCTCAAGACCATTTTCTTATCCACCAGTATCCCCAGGTCCTTCTCTGTGGGGCTGCTCTCAAACCCTTCATCCCCCAGCCTGTATTGATACTGGGGGTTGCCCCAGCCCTGGTGCAGGACCTTACACTTGACCTTGTTGAACTTCACAGGGCCCAAGAGCCCCCTCTTCCAGCCTGTCCAGGTCCCTCTGGATGGCATCCATTCCCTCCAGTGAATCAGCTGCACCACACAGCTTGGTGTCATCCACATGAGGGTGTGCTGTGTGGGAGCAGTGTTTATCCCAGCCCTGCCCTTGTGGCAGGTGGACAAAGCATGTCAGCATCCTGCCAGGATCTTCCTGACAGGTGGTTCCTGCTGCTGCCTGTAACCACACATTCCCCTCATCACTGAACGATCAAGCTTGTAGGGGCTTGTTACAGTTCTGGTATTTTTTTGCATAGCTCATTGCTGAAATTGCAAACTCCTATTGTTTTCCATTGCAACTGAAATTCCATTAATTTGCTGTTCAAGTTTAGCTGTCAGCAGAGCCAGCACAAGTTGTATCCCTGAGCCAGGGCTGAAGTTGGCTCTTTTTAACTCACGGTGCTTTTTCAAGGCTCTTTCCTTCTCCGTTACCTACTTTTCATTAGTTGTGTCCTCCAAGACTTCCATAGACAAACAGACATGTAAAGCACTTCTTCATGGATTTCATGGGTCATGGCCTGAGAAAAGGAAGGCTTCAGAGGCAATGGTCTACAAACGTCCCCCCATGTCCCCCTCTGTGCCACCCCTAGCTGGACCACAGTGGGATCAGGGAACTAAACCAAATTTAGAAGAAAAATCTTAATTAGATGGAGGGCCATGTATGTTTCCTCTGTTCCTATTGATTTCAGAAGAAACAAACTATGTTTCCTCTTCACCTGGACTCTTGACTGTATGGAACTCATTTAGCTTTTGGAAGAGAAGAGAAGAGAAAAAGGTGCACAGGTCGAGAACATGAATGAACAAAGTGATTCTCAAAGGGATTTTTCATGAAAGTATTTTATTTGAGTGGTTGCCATATTGATGATAATTAAGTAGAATTGTCATCAGAATGAAAATCAACTTTCCCTTTTTCCCAAGGAATCAAAAAAAGTTATGTACAGAATTTACAATTATATGCAATGGTTTATTCTGGACTCTACAATTTGATACCAGGGGTAAAAATATCTTAAAAAAAAAAAAAAAAAAAAGCTAGAGCAGGACATGTCCATCATCCTAGTAATATGAAATTTTCATAATATTCTTGTAAACTTGACCAGAATGCTTTCAAAATTATTGCTTTTCCAAGGATGAGAAACTTTCCTCACCTGAGATCTTGCTGCTGAATACAATTTTCATCATCCACAGCCTAAATAATTAAATTGTATTTCCTTTTTGAGTGAGAAGTTGGGCAAAATGGGCCAGATGTGCAAATGTGTTTAGGTTGCTGTTTTCTGTTGGAGTTAAATGAAAGATGCTGTAAAGCGGGTGTAAAAAAAATATCTACTGAGACATCAATAGATGTTAAGCATCTAGTAAGTTTGGGATTTGGATGGAAATCCTTTGTTCCCTGAATTTTCTTAGAATTTTTTGCCTTTCACTTATGGACGCTGCCATAGTTTTCCTGAATTGTTTGGCAGGAAGTTTCTCTACTTTTGGCTCAAGCTGCTGAACCTCTGTAACTCCCTCTGTATTCAATAGAGATAGACACCCAGTTTCACTTAAAAAATTAGAAACCTTGAAGAATTCTGAAATAAATCATCATTATCTTTAACTTAACGTGCAATCAATGACCTTTGAGAGGATTTCTAAGATCCGTGTGCTATTAAATGAATTTGAACTCAGCCCTGGTGTGTTACTAAGTAGGACTTTGCTTCTTTACTCAGCTTCATTTTCCCTTCCAACTCCACAGAGCTGTGCTGCAATGAGGAAAATTGCTCTGAGCTGGTGGGACTGGAGGTTTTTAACAAAGTGTGCTGGAAGACACCCGTGTCACTGATGGGCAGGGAGAAGCACGTGGTGGCTGCAAGATCTCCTCTGTAACCCAAACTGTTGTTCTGGGTCCGTGTCATGGTCAGCAGGCTCCTTCCCAGAAGCCCTGCCAACAGATGTCCTTGCTGCTGGGAGACAGCACTGGTGGAAACTGTGCTTCCCCATCAGCCCTACAGGAGTCCTCCTCAATTAAGGCAAAGGTGCAGTGACAGCACAAAGGTAGCCTGTCCTTGCCCTTGTATCTTGCCCCTGCTGGCATCGCCGCCATGTGGCACATAAATACCACCCTTAGGTCTCCTTAAGCAAGGGCATAAAATGCAGAGTCATGAGCTGCGGCTTATCCCCCTCTCGGGTGCCAGGCCATGACAGGCAGTTCCCGCCAGTGTTGTTTAGGTGTGTTCTTCCCAGGTGATGCACCCGAGGTTTATATGTTAGCAGGCTTGGGTTTTTAATTAGGGAAACGAAGGTTTCCATAAGCAGCAAAACAAAAACAAGAGGCTTGAAATCATCCTCATTTTGTATTATACAGAATGTCTATATTCATCAGCACACAAGCGATTGCTAAACAGGTCCTCACTACGTTTACCTGCAATTCAAAACAAGGTGGTTATTATGCAAACAGGTTAGCTTTGTGGAGGCATCTCCAGGGTGAGCTTAACCCTGACCTGTTCTGGTCCTCTGGTCTAAGTCTGATGGGTCTGTAAATGTTCATGTTGCTATAGGGAACGGTGGCGCTATCGGCCACGTAGTGTGGCTGGTAGTAGTTAGGCTGGGCAGCCATCGGTGGGGCTGGGGCTGGGGGTGGGAATGAGATGTGGCCGTGGAAGGAATTAACTCTGTGGAGAGGTGACTGGGGGGTGAAGCTGCTGCTGAACATGAGAGTCCTTGGGGGTTGCTTGGTCCGGTGGGCGCTGCCAGCTGAGAGGCTGCTGAAGGGGTCGGAGAGAGTGTTGGCGCTGCCCTCGTCGCTGTCGGGGAGGCTGCGCTGGGGGGCCCAGCTCTTGCTGAACAGGAAGGGCAGAGCGCGCGGGGGAGACTTCGGGCCCCTCACGGGCTTGGACAGGGCGTAGAGGTGTCTGAACTCCTCGTCAAACAGCTCCACAACCTGACCCGTGAACTTGGAGAGGAGGTTGCGGTGAACCTGGCCACAGAGCCATGTGAAGCTGGAAGGAGAGACAAGGGGAGGGTTAGCGTTCCCATCAGCCATGAGGAACTGGAGATCCCTGCAGGGGTGGTGAGAAGGCAAATGCCTTTTACTGCTGAAGCTTCTTGTCCAAACACAGGATGAAAATGGTGTCACAGTTGAATTTCAGGTCAGTTCACATCAGTGCTCTTTGACTTGGATCAAGATTTGTTATTGCAGCTGCCTCAAAAACCTCCAAGAAACCTCATAAAGTTATACAACCTCCTCAAGGGAGCGGTGATCCAGATCCACTGCAGGAGTAAATGTCAGATACAACACTCGTGGTTTGAGTGTCTGTTCCATGGAAAGGAGTACAGACCCCTCTTTTGGGTACCTCTCTTCAATGCACAATGCTTAAATTAAGGTCTTGCTATACACACACACATAAATTGTACCCTCCCTGCAGAGTGCTGTGCCAGTTGGTAACTCAAAACTGACATTAGAAAGGTCAGTGAAAAATAACATTATTATTTTTCATTTTTCTATACCTTTTCTGCACTAGTCAAGAGAAGCACATAAAACCCCAACCTGCTACAGCCCCCTCTCACAAAACAAGCTGCCACACCTGACAAAAACTTGTGTTCACTAGAGAGAAAATAAAATTCTAAAGATTTCCTAACACCTTTAAAAAAAAATAAAAATAAAAAACCCAAAACAACACCCTACTTTGCTATAAAGGGAGAAACACAGCAACAGTTTTCATTCTGTTAGTCCAGAGAAACACCTTAGGCTACCCCATGGCTTTAAAATTATTTTTCTTTTATGTGCTTCCCAAATCTGCTTGGCAAACAAGAATTTGTGCTCTTTCACAAAACCACAAGTCAGCTGGGTTGTGCTGTGCAGGCTGCCTGGGCTGAGCAGCAGCAGCATCAATAACCTGAGCACAGCTGAGAGAATGAAATGTACCAACTCCCTGAGCAGAGCAGGGCTGGAGCTGCGCAGCAGGGGAGACAGAGCAGGGCTGGATTTGAACCCAAGCTTATTCTGTCTTGGCAAAACTCTACTCCAGATATTCCTGCCTGATTTTATGCAGGATTTGCACTAGGATTTGCACAAGGATTGCTGAGAGCCAGATTTGGCTGCAGGTGTGTGCACTTTAAATCTTGTTCCTGTCATGTTTTGACATGACTCCTGTGAAACTCAGTGGGACTGACAGCCTGAGAAAGCTGATTTACATCAGCCTGGCTGGAGTGTTCTTAAAGAGGGCTGGGTTTGGGGCATGCAGGGGTTTTATGCTGCTGCTTCAGGAGCATGGGGAGGGGTAAAGAACTCAGCAGTTCAATGCCACCAGGCAACCCTACAGTACATACTGTACATTTTATGATTGGACATGAAAATAAGCTCTAAGTTACTAGAATACAGCTACTTGTCATCCACTTTGTTCAAATCCTTCTAAATATGGACAAAACCTTGGGAGCCGAGGCAAACAGCACAGCAAGCTGACTCCCTCCTGTGTGGGTAACAGCTGCTGTGCTAGCTCAGCCTTGCCTTTGTTCACTAAAAAGCCCTCTCTAAACTTTGCATGTCCTTCACTTAACTGTGAAGGAGATAATAAGCCAGGAACAAACACAAAGACACACAATTAGTCTGTATATCTACGCTGAAGGTTAGAAACTCATGAAAGGGCTGAGGTGTGGAGTGGCAAGTTTATACTTCATGTGCTAGAGATAGATCTACAGCTCCATAGAGAAATTTATAAAAGAAAAATCTGAGAGAACTAAAAATCAATTACACTTACAAATGGCTTTTCAAAACCCAGCAAAACCAGGGAAAAAACTCATGCCCAATTTTGATCATTTACTCCCACATCAGGTGTACCTGACAGACAGATACTGATTTGTGGCTCATGGATCTTATCTGTAAGCCTGGTAAGCAGAGCAAGTTTGTTGAATTAACAGCTTAAAGATTCTCCATGGGCTGAGGGCAAAGGGGCCAGGTGTAAAATAACAAGGTGAGACCTGTATGATTTTAGACAAACGTTTGTAGACTTCATGGAGTGAGTGAGTTACATTCTCTGCACTTTGCTGAAGAGCAAAACAGAAATTGACATAAAGACTTCACAGGTTTTCATTAGCTGCATTCTAAGAGGAAATTTGTTGTTTAGATGTTAGGTCCTGCTTTCCTCCTTAGTTTACAATTCTGAGTGCTCTTTTGGGAAGGGCTCAGAAAAGTCTGTTACTGTCACTGTCTGCCCAGAAGGATCATTTGTTCTGCCAGTTATCTTGGAGTGCATCACACCAGAAAGAAGAGAAAGCACAAAGAAGTACTGCCTAGCCTGGGGCCAAAGCTGTATGACAAATTCAGTCACTAATAGAAACTTCTCAGCTGTCTTTCCACGGCTTTGCCCCAAAACCTATGTCCTGTTCTGGATCCTTTAATTTATGATTGTCTGAATCACACCTCACCTCTCCTGTCCAATCCTCCTTTGCTCTGGACTTGTTTATTTTCTGGGTGCAGGCTCTGCAGTCGTGCAGCTGCAGTTCACTAGGGATGATCCCATCCCTTCTGATGACAGTGCTGCAGTGACGTGCAGCATCACACACATTCACTCTGAAATGGAAGGTCTGGGTTTTTCAGCTGAGCTCAGCTTTGAATTAGCACTTCGAGTTAGTGTTGCCTGCTGGTGGGGTAACCTCTGGGATGCCCCACCTGAACCAAAGCCCTCAGCAAAGCACCCCAGTGTTAGAAGTCAGACACTGGCTCTAAAGAAGCCAATGGCTTTTAGGGTGGCAGCTGAGGGGCACTCAGCTGCCCTTCAGGATCAAAGTCTGTGCTTCCTGCTGTTTTCATGTTACCTTCTGTAGGAGCACTGATTTCAGGCACTATCTAACTTCAAAATATACATATATATTTAAACAAAGGAGTAACATAGTTACCTTAGGATGGAACAGTGTAACACAGGCAGCAAACCAAATTTTGCATCCACATGCTGCAGCACAGACTGACAATAAAAACTGAGAGGAAAACTGGAATTTAAAATACTTCCTCATGCCTGCACTCGTGCAGACATAGGGCTGGAACAGCCCTCAGAAACCTTCAGCTCCAGCCTGCCCTGCGTGGCAAGACTTGCCAAGACTGACCCAAGCAATAGCTGGTTAATGTGGTTTTAAAAACCACTCCAGAGCAGGAGATGCCACAGACCCGGTAGTGGTTCCTTTGCCTCTGACTAGTCACCATCTTCAGTCCTGTTCACTGTTGATTAAGCACACACCTTGTGTCCCTGAACACTTGGGCTAGAAGCAGTGAGCCAGGATCCCTTTCAGAGCAGTGTATCCTGAAGGGCTGTTTCATTTCCTAAGCCTGTTCCAGCCGCTATTACAAAGTCACACTGAGCACAGCACTTTGGTGAAATGTGCTGGTTTATTAGTTTTAAGCTCTTTTGTATTAGTTTTAAGATCTATTGAATCTGATTTCCAACAAACGCATTGCAAAAGAGTTTGAGGTTTAGGGATAACAGAAAACTCTCAGATTAATAAAGCAAGAACTTGCAAGCCTGCAGAAATGCCATGTACTGACAGCAGCTGCAGCCCGTGGGGATCTGCAGGCTGGTGCTGAGCACTCTGATGTTAAAGAGTGTACGGATTTGCTCCTCACCATCCTCTCTGCTTGCTTTGCTGGATGGGGATTACATAGTTTGACAGGGCTCTTGAGGTTAGAAGACATTGCAACAGCAGTAGAGAATGACAGAAGTGACTCTGCTCAGGATTTCAAGGGTTTTTTTTTTTTTATTTTTTTTTTTTCTTTTCAGATTGGGAAGAGAGGCCAAGGAAGCTTCTTGATTAAAGAAAATCGATTTTGTTCTGTCCCTCTTCTCCCACACACCCTTCACTTCTACTCTATATAAATCTACTGTTTCATTTCTACACATCTTTGGTGAGGGATTAAAAAAAACAAACAACAAAGTATGAAAAACCAAGAAAACCACAAAGCAGCCAGTAAAAAAATCACTCTGACTGTTCACTCATTTTTGCCTGATGGTTCATTTGGAAACTGAATGAAAACTGGATGCCTGCCTCTGCAGCCAGCTAAGCTCCTGCAGCCTGGGCTAACCTCACGTATTCACCTTTGCCTTCATTGCTATAGTTATGTCATCTTCCTGGAGGAGCAGCTTTATCAGACTGGAGGCATTTAAGACTCCAAATCATAAACCGGGATTAAGAAAAACAATCTCATCCTTTTAATTAAATAATCACCTCTGTAATTTTTTTCCTCTTGTCTTTTTGTATCTGGATTTCTAAAATACACTTTGGTAGTTTGTGAAGCTGATCTATGTAGCCACGAGGTGTGGGAACTTCATTTGATGCAAGCTCAGTGTCTCCTGAAATTCCCTCACCTGAGGGTCTTGGATCTTAATTAAAAACCCAGTTGTTGAGGTGCTACATCCTCTACCTAAAGTAATTATAGCAGCACAACAGTGGAAAGTTGCAGACTCTGCTCACAAAAAAAAAGAAAAGGGAAAAAGAAAGGGAAGTTACAACAGTCACCTGGATCCATACTGCTTCCCTGTCAGTGAAACACACAAAAAAGCAGTAAGTCTTTGAAGTATTTCTGTTTTCCCTTTAATCATCAAATTGTCATATGGAGAACTAACCTGAGTGACACATTCTACATTCAGGGATCCTGAGGGACATGGAAATGTATCGTGTCTCATGATCACAGCATCTGAGGACCCAAAGATGAGGAATGCATAATATTAAGCTATTCATATTTCTAGTTCTGCACTAGGGCTGCACTGGTAAAATGGTTTATATTAGTTTCTGAACATTTAAATTAAACACTAAACTCCATAACTAACTGACATCACCTTTAAAGACAGTTAAAAAGAGCACGTAGTTGAAAACATGAGAGTTTGGTGGTTATTTTTTTCAAAAAAGCTTCTCACCTCTACAGAAATTTCCATGGTACTTCTTCGTGAAGTAATATTAGAAGTCATAAGAGAACAGTTAAACATGACTTGCAATGGCTTTATCTCACCTGTAAGATCCAGAAAGCACGTATCTCCAGTCAGAGATAAGGAATTTTTCTTGTATTTGTCCTGAAAATTTCCTGCCTGATTTGGCACAGTAAACCTCTCCAGTAACACTGCGGACTGAGATATTCTGCAAAAGAAAAAACAGAAAAAAAAGAAGAACAGACTGAATTCTTTTTTATTATTAATTAAAAATCAGAAAGAAAGGGCCCTTCTCCCCCATTGCCTCTAGCTCTTCCTATCCCAAATGTCTGTGTCCTGGTTTGTCAAACCATGACAATCTGCTATGATTTCTTCATGGACTCTTCAATGTTTTATTTGAAAGTTTGGGGATAGAGGAAACCTAGTCAGGCTCTTTCACCTGCCACTTGTTTCAATGGGGATCTAAACCTGCATGGAGATGCACGCAGATGGAGCTGATGCTTCTGAAATGAGCAGGAGATGTGTCCATAGCTGAGCAGCCTGTGACCTCCACTGACACTCCAGCAACAACCTGCTCTGGCTGCAAGATCTCGTTTCACGTTGGCCATGACACAGTCCAGCTCTTCCAATTCACCTGGGCCTGCAAGGACCTACATGCTGCTCTTCTAGTGCAGCCCAGGCAGATGCTTTCCTGCAAGATCAGAGGCAAGTCCACATGTGAGCAGAGACACAGGTCAGTTTGACCAACGCGACCCTCTGCGATGTCCTGGTACCAGAGCAAGCACATCTGAGGCAGGCTGGGCACCCAGATGTGACTCTGCAGTCTGTACCCACCTGTTGCAGAATTAAGGCCTCAGTAAACAAGTGGCACCAACTCACATGTTGTCCCAGCCTGTGTACTGCAGCAACATCCTTACAACAAATAGCACAGGATTGTTCTTCCTAAGGAGCAGGAGCTTACAGCCCTGCAAACACTGGGATGAGCATGTTTTATTAATTTCAGTTGGGGTGGAATTCAGCTGTTGCAACACTGGTGTCTGGAGTTCTTAAGATGCCCTTGGATCTCCTGCCAGCCCTCCAGCTGCCATTCTGGAAGGCCACTGCATTATCAGCCATCCCCATGGAAGTGTCAGAGGTGCCCTACAGCATCTCAAGCAACAACTGAAATGGTGCCTAAAAGGTTATTTTTAAGGTCAGTTCCCTCTGGTGGAGATGAAGGTGGACTAAACTAACAGCATTATCTTTAGAACAGAGCTATAACAACATGTTTTATCAGAAACTGCTTAGTGGCACCAAAATACTGCCATGCAAGAGAGTTTTGTGTGCCTGGAACCTGTGGCTGCCCAACCACAGTTGCTGCATTATTAAACAGAAGCAGTTTTAAAGCTTATATGTCAGACAACTCTACTAGGGGACTTCAGCTCTGTTTTAAGACTTCATGGCCCAGATTTGTTTCATCTAAAGAAATGGGTACCACATTATAAAAAAGACATCAAGTTATGGCAGAGTGTCCAAAGGAGAGCCACGAGGCTGGTGAAGGGTGTGGAAGGGATGACTTATGAGGAGCGGCTGAGGTCACTGGGATTATTCAGCTTGGAGAAGAGGAGGCTGAGGGGTGACCTCATTGCAGCCTGTAGCTGCCTCACAGGGGGAAGAGATGGGTCAGGAACTAATCTCTTCACTCCTGTAACCAATGACAGGACTCAGGGAAATTGCAGGAAGCTGAATCAGGGGAGGTTTAGGTTGGATATCAGGAAAAGGTTTTTTAGCCAGAGGGTGGTTGAGCACTGGAACAAGCTCCCCAGGGAAGTGGTCACAGCACCAAGCCTGCCTGAGTTCAAGAAGCATTTGGATGATGCTGCTCTCAGGCACATGGTGTGATTCTTGGGATGCCCTACACAGGGACAGGAGTTGAACTTGATGATCCTGATAAGTCCCTTCCAACTCAGCATATTCTATGATCCTATGACTCTATGCCTTAACTTCCTGTAACACCCATGGGAAAACGTAGGCATCTTCAGAGGGGAATAAGGTGTGCTAGTGCTACCTCTGGAAATCTCTTGCTCCCTTTTAATTACAAGGTGGACTGACCCAGCATAAGCATGCTTCTAGCTCAGAGTGCCTAAAGTCAGGCAATCTGAGCCTAATAGTACCACAGAGCCCCAGTACCTTGAAGAGATCCTCAGCAATTTGCAACTTGTCGCACATCTCCGAGAAGAGATCTATATTGCTGTGGTCCAGCAGCAGGTAGACAAAGACCATGCGCTTGTTGGCTGCCTCCAGGAGGTCACAGAGAATCTCAGTGTCTGTGAACACATCCATCACAATAGCCAGCACCTAGAGGGGAAAAAAAAAAAAAAAGTCAGTCTCAGAGTCAAGTTACAAAAGGTTGCCTGCGAGGCTGCTGAAATGTAGGTTTTCATTTCTTTTTAATATTCCAACCAATATAAATCTTTGGAGACATGTGGATATTTCTCCTGGTTTTCTCCCTAAGTGCCTGAATCAGTACATTGAAGTGACACATTGCATCACTGTTTAATTGCTCATATAACACCAGTATCACACACGAGCTTTAATCATAAAACAAATACAAGGTGGCCCATGAGTTTGTAGGTGAGATTTCAGCACTAGGAGATATATTGGAAGTGCTAAGTGGAGAATAAAATAGCTAAAATAGGAGACTGCAGCCCTTGCCAAAGGCCTGACTAGCTTTCATAAGTCACATGCATTCAGCTAGAATCAGTGGATGAGGTCTCTTCTGTTACAACACCTGGAACGGTCCTGGCTTTAAACCCTGCCACTGGTGCAACAGACTGCAACAACTCCATCTTTTTTTAAGCTTTATAATGATTTATAAACTAATTGTTTCATTTTAACCCTACATCCATGCTTCCCAATTCACCACTGGCAGTAAAAGTCTCATGACGGGGCAGAAAAGCCCCAACAGCTACTTAAATGTACAGCCTCCAGCCAGCATGGACCAAGGGAACAGCAGATGTGCTATCAACCCACTTCCAAACTCTAGTCCCCATGCTCAGCATTGGGAACAGCCTCATGAAGGTGCTGGTCTTCATTGGTGTCTGCTGTTGTCCATGGGAAAGGTTATCTCCCTAGAGCAATTCAGCCCAGCTAATACCTGAGTTACCTTCAGAAAGTGCCTGTTTCTCCATTGACTAGAGAAGGAGCCCTTACTAACTGCACTCACAGTCAAAACAAACTTTACAGTATTTCTGCAGATCTGTCTTACTAATTGCTTCCAACTTGCACCAAATCTTACTCCAAAGCCTGTGCCCACACCTGCCAGCACGAGGAAATGCTGCAAGACCAAGCACATCCTGTGTGGCCAGCACCCTGTTCAGACAAGCCAAATTATTCATGGAGCAGTGAGGATCCCACATCTTCCTTCTGCTGCCAAAGCATGGGGCTTCAGAAAGGGCCTTGCCAGTGCTAGGTAAGTGGCACAACTATGTCCAAAATCTTTCATCCACACTTACTGTTAGCTCACCTTGTCTTTTTAAATGGCACAATACCCCAACCAGCCTCACCATAGCTCCAGACCACTCTCTCTAGTATTACTTTTTTCACCAGCTGTCCCCAGTTTTTATTTCTGCACCTGACTTCCCTCCATTATTTGCAGTACTTCTCACTTATTTTGCCCACAATTAATTTTATGATTCACATCTGTTCCATAAATGTGTTAAGATTAAAGTACTACTTGCCAAAGCTTTGCAGTTTGATGTTATTCACAAACACAGTCTTTTAAAATTGTTAATGGATATATCCAATACTAGGATAGACTCTTATTAGACACTAATTAATAAATGCTGTCATTGAAAAACTGTACTAAAAAAGCAGTTGCCCAATTTATACTGTAAGTGTTGCTCCAGCAGCCTCTTGTAATATAAATTAGATGGTTAAGAAGGTCATGTGAAATACGGATTTTTGTTCCATTTCCCACTTTTTTTTCTTAGGAGTTTTTTGCCTCTTGGGACAGAAAATTGGCCTGGGTTGATACTTTACCTAATGCTTATTTTGTTATCCCAGACATTTCATCTGTTACTGTATCTTTCTGATGCCATCAGCTTAAAATGCCTGATCTATAATTCCCCTGATGAGCTGAGCACTTGCAGCCTTTGACAGGGCAGTTGCAAACAGGGATTCTTTTCACTCAGGGTTCTCAGACCCAGCACTTGCTCTTACAGGAGAATAATAAAGTCAGCAGGCTCTGCAGCCTGCTTTTGTTCCTGATTGTTCCCCTGTGAAACTGCCAGTGGCATCTCAAGTTTATACAAGGGGAAGACTCCCAGGTGGTGGTAAACACAGCCCTGAAATGTCAAATACTTTATTTCCAGGAAAACAGGAGAACACAGAACACACATGACAGAGACTTTCTGTCACCCTCCAGCTGCTCACTGTGGTTTCCCACAGTGTGGGCAGCCTGGCTTGTGGCTGGCACCTTTCTGTGGCCCCCCTGTCACTTGTCTGTGGTCAGGGGCATCAGCTGCACCTTTCCTTTCTGCCAAATGAGTCTGCAGAGACTTTTTATGGAGCCCATGTGGCATTTTTGGTGACACTGACAATGTATTAGGGATGAAAGGTCTTCTTTTCTGAATAACTTAGTTCCTCTGGGGACAGCTGCTGGCACATCAGCCAAACATGCCCTTCTCTGGGCTACCCTTCACCTGCATCTCCTGTGAACACCCTAAAACGATTGCTAATGGCTCAGACCTCACTTCAGCTTAATTCATTACCTGTCCAATGGTCTGAAGGAGGCAAACGAACCCACTGGTGACACATGAGAAGGGTTAGAGCTCAGCTGCCCTTTCTATGGCACATCTGCTCTGTCAAGTTAACAGGAGTTTAAGAAAGAGGGAATGTGTATTTTTGCTAAGTCAGTAACACAGAAAGGTGTTAGTGTGAGTACACACACACTCAAACAAAGCACTGCTGGTGTTCAACAGCAGCAGGGTCTTTAGTGCCACTTTCTAGAGCAGAGATACACTGCAGCAAACAAGGCTGGCCCGGGTGAAACACTGTGTTTACCTCCTCTTTTTAAGAGCAGGAGGATAACCAAGCACAGGGGGAGCAGCAAATCCCCCCCTTACCTGAGTGGTCTTGTTGATGTACCGGCGTATGATGTCCCTGATGTTGCTGTTCTTCTCTGTTTGGAAATACACCGTGGCGGTGGATTTTTCCTTCAAGTAGGGCTTGTCAGCTGTAATCCATGTGTGCAGCAGGGCCGGCTCGCTGCTGTCAGAAATGGTGGGGAAGTAGGTCCCCGAAGGGAGCGACCCGGCATCGTTCTGCTTGGGCGCAGCCGCCCCCTCGGGGGCCAGGGACTCCTGTGCATAGTAGGACTCCCTGGCGTTATCCTTGATGTATTTGGCTTCCACCGAGGACAGGAAATCCACCTCCCCCTCTTTGCTTAAAGTCTCGAGGTAAGAATCCGTCCCGCCATCCAGGAAGGCGTCGGTGGCCAACCTTACGCTTTCGTTGTGGCTGAAGTCCACCTTTGTCAGCTTCAGGGACTGGTTCTTGATATCCTCCAGCCTTTTCCTTATCTTGCCCATGTGTCTGGAGTGGCTCATGGCTCTGTGTCTCAGCAGCCGGTCGGCCGGGCTGGCAGCCCGGGAATGGGCGGCACAGTCATCCTGCCTGCTCGGGGGCTGCATCCCGGCGTGAAACCGCCTCCCCGCACGGATTAACTGGGAACAAAACCAAAAGACATCTTATTACCTCCGGCAAATTCACACTCCCTGATTTCCTTAATCTTCAAAAACAAAAACAACCAAAAAAAAAAAACCCACAAACAAAAAAACCCCAGACGAACCCGAAGCTTGTGTCTCAGCTGGTGGTGAACTTCAGCAGCAACCTGTTTCCAGATGGGACTCAAGCGTAAAGTTGATGAGATTGCTTATCTGAGAAGCACCCACCTCACCCCCGGGGCACGCGAAGGATTCGAGTCCAATTACCGGGGCTGTCCGAGTTGGTTGTGCTTCCCTTCCTGTCCCATCCTGAGAAATGAGAGCGAGGAAAGCACTCAGGCAGGAGCAGGTAGGATCCCAAGCATCGTTGCACAACCTTCAAAACAGCTCGAGGCTTCTCATGGTTCTCGTCAGGGAGCAAAAACAATCGTGACACTGAACTGGTTGGGGGACATCAGCCATGTCTACAGCTTCAGCACAGCAGAAGGGGGCACGGACTCTGGGCTGCACCTACCTGCTGCCAGGAAGGCTTAAAAATAGACTTGAACTCTGTCACTGTGCCCCTTCCCTGGTGTGTTGCTATTACCAGGGACGATTCACTCATCTATTTCTTTAAAGCTTTGTGACTACGCCACCCTATTAAGAGAAAAATACCCCTTCCCAAACATCCTGCGTATTATGGGGAGGAAGGGTTGTGAGCTGGCCTCAAAGCATCAGAAATACAAACAGTCATCACTTGATTGTGCGCGTTTAGGGCTGTTGGGTTGGTTTCTTTCTTTCTTTTTTTTTTTTTTTTTTTTTTTTTTTTTTATTTTTTTTTAAAAAA
>NW_009951948.1:617344-617637 GCF_000747805.2 Chaetura pelagica | reverse complement strand
TGCCATAAATACCTGTGTGCTGGTCTGCGGAGGCACGTGTGACACACTTCTGTCACGCAGGGCGGGTTTGTCCTCACCCTGCCTGGCTCTGCAGCTGTGAACCCAAGTGCCACAGCTCCCGAGGGGAGTGCTGGATGGAGGGGACACACCGGTCTGGGCTCCCGCAGGGGGAACGGGCTGCTGGGGGCACATCTGGGCAGGGGGCACATCTGGGCAGGGACAGGGTCCTGCTGCTGGGGGCACCTCTGGGCAGGGACAGGGTCCTGCTCCCCGGACCCACGCCTGGGGGGCAC
>NW_009951948.1:613593-614571 GCF_000747805.2 Chaetura pelagica | reverse complement strand
ACCGCCGGGGGGGCCGGCCCGGCTGGAATGGGTGCGGGGGCGAGGAGGGGCAGGGCGGGCAGGCGCCCTGCCATAAATACCTGTGTGCTGGGCTGCGGAGGCACGTGTGACACACTTCTGTCACGCAGGGCGGGTTTGTCCTCACCCTGCCTGGCTCTGCAGCTGTGAACCCAAGTGCCACAGCTCCCGAGGGGAGTGCTGGATGGAGGGGACACACCGGTCTGGGCTCCCGCAGGGGGAACGGGCTGCTGGGGGCACATCTGTGCTGAGGGCACCTCTGGGCAGGGACAGGGTCCTGCTGCTGAGGGCACATCTGGGCAGGGGGCACATCTGGGCAGGGACAGGGTCCTGCTGCTGGGGGCACCTCTGGGCAGGGACAGGGTCCTGCTCCCCGGACCAACGCCTGGGGAGCACAGACCTTCAGGGCCACTCTCAGACAAACAAGCCCACATTTTTCCAGGGTAGCTTCCAAGACTCTGGGTCTGTGTCTCTCTCAGATGCCTTATAGGGGGAGGAAAGGAGGCACGAGGCTGACGCGGACACGGATGTCTGAAAAGAGAAAAGCGTGTGAAACGTTTCAGCCCTTAACCTGGGGCTGCAGAGGCAGGAAACACCCAGGAGGCCTGAGCAGAGGTGGTGGCAGAGCCTGTCCCCAAGCTCCTGGCGTGATTTAAAAATCCGTCCCGCCCCTTCCCCCAGCATCCTCCCGCCGCTGTTGGACGCGGCCAAAAGTCATTAATTATCTACTGACCTGTTCCGTGCAATTATGCTGGAAACGATGCCACCTGATGAGCCTGACGTGTGAGATCTCACACGGCCAGGACCGACCGGCCTCCCGGGGGGTCACCCCGGGGCCCCACGCAGCCCCCCTGGTCACACACGGGGCTGTCACCGCGGGGAACCCCCTTGGCATCCCAGAGGGTCACACCCACGGCCCACACGGCCACCATCAGCGCCTACACGGGCACCCCGTGGATC
>NW_009951948.1:590129-613388 GCF_000747805.2 Chaetura pelagica | reverse complement strand
CCCCAGCAGGGGCTGCGGGATCACGGGATCCACTTTCCGGGCCTTATTTCTCAAGGGAAAGGATTTTTCCTCCTCTAATTGCCAGTTTCCCCGCTGAACGTGTAGGAGCCACTCACACAGCACTGACAAACCAGCAGCTTAACAGGGGGTTGTTCCAAGCCATGGCAGTCACCAGAAAAAATAATTACACAAACACTGCAAGTGTGATAACTTCATGGTAAGAAAGGAGTTTATTTCAGAAATAAAAACATTATAGTTACCAATAAAATAATGAGGTTACAAACAACACAGGTTTCTCTAGCCAGCATTTGATTTTTATATAAAAATATTTCCAAAAGCTTCTATGACAATCAGTCCTTAATCACACTATACACATTCAGAATTGAACTGGATAATGATCTGAAAGCACAGGTGAGGAGCACAGCAAAGCCCCTCAAGGTGCCCACGTGGTGTCCTGGAACCGAGGGGGAGGCCGTCGGGTTGCAGCCCGTGAGATGAGCTCCTGCCTGAGCTGCCTGACTCCTGCCAGCAGCTCCTGCCACGCCAGCGCGTCCCCTCTGCCGTCCAGAGACACTTCAGTGCAAGAAACTCGGACTTAATATTGCAGCCAACAGTTTTCCACACATCCCATAAATGCTTACTGGAACCTCCTGCACAGAAACAGTGTTTCACCAGCAGCCCTGCAGGTGAGGCAGCCCCGGGACCCCTAAAGGCAGGGAGCAACTCCTGAGTTCCCTGCAAGTGGTACCTGTGTTTTGTTACTGAAAGGTCAGATGCTGATGGGTCCCTGCAGCAGGGCCACAGAGACACACTTCCCAGTGCATAGTTTTGTACATAAGATGCATCTGATTTTAAAATGTGCTTTCACTGGCCATAATGGCTAGGACAGCCCAGAGGAAATGATTCCAGGCTTATTCCTGACTATAACTCCCAGTAAGATTTGGATGAAAGACAGTTCTATGTCTTCTCAACATCCCCAGATTACACACACCAAGGAGGAAAGAAAAAGCAGAGGTAAAATGATGGGGCAAGAATGAGATTAAACTAGACTGAGATTAATGTGTCTGTTCTCATAACGTGACACACTGCAGCACTTCATACCTGTGCTGGTAGTGAAGACATTGTTCACAGGTGTGAAACAGAATACAACAATAAACTGGTTTACTATCCACTTAACACCTACACAACCAATAGTGACTCCGTGGAACAAGGAGGTGTTACAGTAATGCTTCTGAAATTAAACATAAGAGAAAGGAGGGTCCCAACTTGGGAACTTACAGTGTGATGACGATGCTGATGCAGACAGTTCATTCAGACAGATGTTTGCAGTCCTTGGCACCTGATGGAGATCTGCTCTTCTCTCTGTACACCTGGCCTTCAAAGCACGCAGTCTCTCTGTGAGGAATGGAGAGAAAGATTCTTTGTCAATTAAAAGTGTTTAATTTTCCAGTGAATTTTTCTAGCTTGAGGTGAAACACTTTTTCTCCAGGAAGCAGAACTGGAACAATCACTCACTCCAACTAATGGCAAGTACAATTTGCTCAGATTTAGAAGTCAATGTTTCTAGTCTATGGGTCAAAGCTATGCATCACTGCACTTCATTTTAAGAAATTACTTCTCCACATGTGCAATTCATTCCTACATAATTAATCTTCTGACAAATGGACCACTAAGATCATGTGGAGTAGGGCTGCTTGTCCTTGCAATTTCATGAGGAGACACCCATTTTAATAATCTGCCGTTGCAAATTACTCCATTTTAAAAACATTAGGCAAATAAGGGTGAAGTCTGAAGAAGTTTGCCCAAAGCAATATTAATCACCTAATCTTAATACAAATCATTCACCTTGTGTGAGCCTTGCAGAGATGGGGGAATAGGAGAAATATCTGCCCAAATGCAGCATTTGAGAAGGATGTAGGGGCTAAATCTGAAAGTGCATACATGTTTTTTCCTGTGAACAAACATTTGGCAGAGTAATTTGTTGGCAGCTAGTTTGCTGTAATTTACATTGACAGAGAACATCTAAGGGATGCAATTTTATGATTGGCTTAAGCTGATCTAAACCTGTGCTCCTACCAAAACTGCCACTGACATTGCTGTATCTGATAGATATAAAACTGATACTCCTTTCCAGGTGTGGCCTGATATTTGGTTTCATGAAAGAATTATGCCAAAAAGTATTTATGCAATCCCTCATTTAAGCTTAAGTTTATCCCTCATACTGGACACTTAGTTTGCATTCACTTGTTGAACGCTTCATGCCACCATCCACAAAGGAGAACTGCATTATCTATTTGCTCACCAAAATAGTCATCTTCTTTTTGCAACTTTTCAGCCAGTTGTAATGCATCATTCATTTTGTCTTCTAGAAACTGCTTCCTGTGCTCATCTGCAGCAGCAGCAGCCTTCTGCTCTTCTTCCAGTTGACCTTTTGTCTGCATAACTTCTTCCCACTGTGCAACAGAGGTATTAAATGTATCCTCAACAGGTGTGTTACAAAGGAAAAAGCAACAAGGAAAACCATCTGGATTATTACAGACTAAACTTCACCTTTAAATCATTTTTATATGTTATTAAGCTGAGGGAATATTTCTTTCTGAAAAAAATTCTCATTTCAACACCAGGAGAAAGGTAAAAGTCTTGGGTCAGAGAAAAAAATAATTAAATGAGAGGAATATAGAATTAGGAATATGCTTTCTTAAGCCCAAAATATCCTCACCAATTTGCTCTAGTGCTTCCAGAAATTTCCAGTCAAAACAGGAAATGACATTAAAATAAGTCAGTATTTCTTCAATATCTTTCAGTTTTATGCTCTACCATGCGACGGCCAAAAGGCAGTCCTTAGCAAAAGAAATACTGCAAATACCTTTTTTTCTGCTGCTTCCTTCATGGCCTTCAGCAGCTCAGCTTCCTTCACCCTGTTGTCATGCAGGAGCTTGGCTATCTCCTCGTAATGCTTCTCACGGTCCTGATCATCACGCCTGAGTTTCTGCAGCGCTTTCAACCTCCAGTGGGTGTCAACACGTTTCTGCTCTACCTGGGCCAAACTCTCTTCAGCCACCTAGTTAAACACCTTTCTTACCAGGAGTCCAGTTAACTCTATTTCAAATACACAGCCCTAAATACAGATGAGGTCAGAGGAACTCAAGTCTTCTGCAGTATCGCTGCACCTGCAGTGCCTTTCCCACATGCATTATGGCAGGATGTCTGACCTACCAGGGCTTTCTTCTGCTGCTTCTTCATGCTTCTTATTCTTTCCCTTACTGAGGATTATATTTAATCTTTTTAAAACTTTTTTTTTTGTTTGGTTGTATTTTTAAAATCTTTTGGAAAGAAGACACAACCCTCACAGTAATTTTGGGGATTTTGTTTTCCTAGCATGGATTTCAGAAGATTTACAGGTGCCATTAACATAAGATTGATACCTGGATGCCAATACCTCCACCCACATCCATCTGCTTCTAAAAATCAAAGGCTGTTTACAAAAATTCAGACCCATATGTTTATTTCTAGACAAAATATAAATGCAGATGCCAAGCATATGGGCAGTGGGTTAGCTGCAACTATTTTTCCAACTGTGCAGTTACAAGTTCTGAGCTTGAAAATCTGAACAATTCCTAATGTCAAGATACACACATTCATTACTGTGCTCTAGAAGGCAGCTTCTACAGCTGAATTTCCTGCCAAGTACTACCAATTGGAAGCTCCTTTGAGGCTTACTTCTGTTTTATTATGGTTACAAATAAAATATATTCCTTAACAGGAGAATGGCTTATTCTGAAAAGCACTTCTGAATCTTACATGTCCCCTGAGAAGTAAAGAAAATGTAACATTCATGGCAGGCCTAGAGAACTGCAGTATTATACAGCTGTTTGGACACTTTAGACAGATTTTGGAAAACCTCAAAGCTTTAAACATGCTATCATAATCTATTAATATAGGTAGCTAGAAATTCTATTTCTTTAGAATATATTTTAATATTAATTTGAAATAATGAAATGCAATTAAAATACTAGTACTACTTGTACTAGTTAGTACATAAACTCCCCAAAATGTGTTAAAAAACAATCATCTTACTGTCTGAGCTTTCTGTCTTTCTTCTCTGTGTATTTCCATCAATCTCTGAACAAGATGATCTTCCAGATCCACCTTTCTTTGGTGAGTATCCACCTCTTCTTTCATCTCCTTTGTAACTGCCTCTTGATCTTTGATTAGATGCTGCCAAACACACAAACATAAATTACTGTTGCTAAGCTACTAGCCCACATTTGTAATTGTCTCTTTAACATCTATTAAAATTTCAT
Organism: Chaetura pelagica; assembly: GCF_000747805.2. NCBI lineage: Eukaryota > Metazoa > Chordata > Aves > Apodiformes > Apodidae > Chaetura > Chaetura pelagica. The sequence continues at coordinate 609,084 of NW_009951948.1, read as the reverse complement.
TAAACTAGTATTTGAATACATCCACACATCTCATCCCACTACACATCATAACTGCTCATAGCAGGGAGGTTGGAACCTGATGATCATTAAGGTCCCTTCCAACCTTAATCATTCTATGATTCTACACCTGTCCAAGTTATAGTCCCTGCTGTTTTATCCACTTGGAATTACACTTAGTCTGAGTCATTGCAGTTGCCTTGCAGGTTGAAACTGATGTATCCATTCCCTGGATTACAGTAGAGCATAAAAGCAGAATTCCAACTTTAATTAATTAGATTCACCACAAAAATACAGACAGAATTTGAACTTTCACCACCTTTTCTTCACATTCACCAGGGCACATCTACACAGCTTTCTAGAGAAGGCAAGGGCTGTGTAAAGCAAGGTTAACATAACAGCCTCCTATAGCCCCTCACTGACAGCAGGAAAACAGTTCAGAGCACAAGCAAAGAAAGTCTACACGGACTCTGTGGGCAGCCATATACACTTAGTTAGTTAAATAATTACTACCTTTCTAACCTAAAGAGGATGATCACTGTAGAATTATTTCCCTTAAACAGCTGACTTTACATGTACAGGAACACAAATGAGCTTAGCCTGGTTTGTGTTATGTAGCCACAATGCAGTGGTTGCGTATTTAATAAATAAACGCTACGAGAAATTTAGCCCAGTTATGCTCAGCATGGGTTATAAAAAACCTGTAGCCAAAAGCTTTAAAAAGCCAAATATAAGCAAACACATGCTTCAAAATACAGGTTAGCTATCTGGATGTCCACTTATGCTTACATTCCATTGAATCCGCAGGTTGCAGGATGGGCACATGTAGCTGTGATTCCTTAACTTCCTATTTCTAACCAAAATGGACATTACTAAAGCCTTCCATTGGCATCCTTGCTTTTCAGTAATTATTTTTTTATAATAATTAGCAGTATTATTGATTAAAACCCTTTATTACTGAATAGTGATCTTGATGGATTATAAGTCAGTCTTTTGAGAAAGGAACTGAACATTCCCCATAAATCATCCACTCCTTTTTGCTTAATTATGTTGTTAGCAATTAAGACATTTTTTCATCAACCCCAACAATCTATTATACTATTCTCTCCAGAAAATTTAGATATATCTGGATACCAGAGATGAAAAGGTGCAAGTTTCTGGGATGAGGAACATTTTGTTATAGACTCATTCCTTATTTACACACTTCTTGCTTCTCAAACAGCTGAGCACACAGCTAAACCCTGCAGCAACCAAATATATTTGCACAGGAGAAGAATAAAATAGGGAGCACGTGAATATCTTTCCGCCCCACCCCCAAAAAAAAGGCAACAGTGCATTTACTAATACTTTTATCAATAAAGGGTTTATTCTAAAAAAGGAATCAGAGAGTTATTAAAAAAAAACAAACCAGGATGCCTTTTACCTCATAAAGTCAGGTTGAGTGAACACAACCGAATCTGAGAACTGCAAAGGAAGGATCATTAATTATCAACGATCTGTATAGTTCCCTAATAATTACCTGCTCAAAAAGCTGTCTTTGTGATTCAAGTTCCATCCGCTGTACTTCTACATCTTCAACAGTAGCAGCTGTTTCCTGTTCTCTCATGGATGCCTTCAGGAGAAGAGAAACACATGAACTTACAGTAAAAAAACCCAACAAACAACAGTATCAAAAAGAATATCCAAAACCCCAAGCCACACCCTGCTTCTAAATTCTAGTTAACTTTCTGTCATGCCATGAATAACAGAAAGCACTGCATATCAGAAGTAGTGGGTCAGGTGGACAAGAAGCACAAGAATACTTCTGTATCCAGCCATGCATATTAGGGGAATGTCAAGCTTGATCTAGTGTTAGTAAGCTGCCAGATGCAGCTCAGAATCAAGTAAGGAGTCTCTGAACCCAGAATGCTGTAGAACACAGCACACAGGTAGGGAAGTGACCACTTTGCACGTGGCAGAACCTGTGCTGAGCTGGAGCTAAAGAATCTCACAGTGCCCTGCCCCTGGAAACCAACACACAGCTGTGCTGCACTCAGCAGAGGGTGGTTCTGAGACATGGGGAATGGCCATGCACACTCAGTTTGTGCCCCCAAGGTTCAAAAGTTTTCATTCTTAGCATCTGCATGCCATGGTGCTCAGGCTAGTAACATGGGAGCAGAGCCAGGCCTGGCCAGAGGCTGCTGCAGAGCCTCTCAGTTGATGGCAGAGTTAATTTGCAATCTGGACACACAGCCCACAGACAGCTGAGAATTCACTAGTTCTTTAAGGAGCTCATTACATTTTTCAACACTGCCAATATACAGATGAATCTGGCTTTTCTCAGGAATTTTGCCAGTTAAAGCAAGCCAGTGGAACGTAGTAAAAGCCAAATACAGCTGTTAAACTATGCATTTACCACTTAAAACAGTCCTTCTCATGCTAAACACACCTCTAGGCTCACAAATTACAGTACCTAAACTGAAATTTTAGATAAGCACTCTTTTCCTTGTTTAATTTTACTAATAAACCTTCAAGAAAAGAAGTGCCTGAGCAATACTCAGCCTTTCTTGCAATGTCATCATCCAGGCGTCTCAGCTCCATCTGACGCTGATCTTGCTGGTATTTCAGAAGGCGCCTTCTCGAAGCATCTAGGAATTGCAGCTCCTTTATTTTCATCTCTCTTTTCATAGCAGCTAGTCTTCAAAGCCAAACCAAACAGAAATAGAGGAACTTGTATATATGAAAGGTCAGTACCAAAGAGCACAAACTTGCACTACATTTGTCCACTAGTTACCATGAGCTAACTTCTAACTTACAAAGCTTATGACAGTAGCTTTCATTCTTTTAAATTGTCCAGTTTTCACTTAAAAGACAAAATTAAATTCATGGACACACAGTCCAGGACACATAAACAGCCTCTGATGGCAATGTCCCCACTTATGCTTTGAAGTCCTGTGACCTGTTTCTGCTCTACCTTAATAAGCACTAGTTTACTATTGCAATGACCCAGAACGGGAAACTATTCCTTAGAATAATTGCCGGTGTCCTGGTATCTCTTTCTGCACAAAATCAGTCCTAAGTTAATTTGGAAAATATTAAACTCTCTGAAAGAACCACAAATGCAGGAATTAGTTTGCAAAGAAGGGCATGCTGTCCTCTTTTAAAAAACCCATAAACTTCCTCTGCAGGTTGCAGAGGTTTAGGAGAAGTGCCTGTAGACATGGTGCTTAGGGACACAGTTCCATGGTGCACTTGGTAGCGTTAGGTTATGTCAACAGTCGGACTTGATTAAGGGTATTTTTCAATCTAAATGATTCTATAATTACTCATAGTCTATCTCAAAAACTATGGAGATGCTGAAATTCTCTTAAACCTTCACAACTGCAAAATGTACAAACTAACAGTTCAGCTTCAGTACTATCACAACTCTTTGCCCAGCAACTGATATAGAAAGCAGTCTTTTTTTCCAAATCCACTAGAAATATAAGAAAATGTACAGTCACTGATATTATAAGTGTCTCTTACATTTGCAGAGTGAGTCTGCCCACAGTGCAAGTCTGCAGTCCCAATGTACAAACACACAGCAACTGTGTGTGAAAGCTTAAGAGCATTCACAGTCCAAAGAAACAAGACAAGAGGCTGGGAGCTGAGACAAAAAAATGAAGTGACTTGGCCTCTAATCTGCTGTATTCCCTCAGGGAAGGCACTAATACAACCCAGATCACTTCATGCCCACATCAAAATCTGATCCACCAGACCACACTGTTTTCCCAGTTCACAATTGATACAAATTAGTGGTTATTTCTCCTTTACTCATGGTTAAAAATGTAATAATAGGATACACTAGCCAGGCCCCTAATGCTTTTTATATTGTAACACCTCTGCCTTTGTTCCACCAGCTTCTCCTCTTCCTCCAGTAGTACTTTTCGCCTCTGCTCCTCAGCTTCTCGCAGTAATTCCTGCTTTCTATACCAGGCTTCATCTTCTGCTTTCTGTTCCTGTGCTTTAGCTTCTAATTCATGAGCTAATTGTCTAAATAGAAGGAGATCACATGTTAATAATTCAAGCCAAGAAATTACGTGATTACTTAGAAGTCAATGACTGTACTAGCAAGGAACTGCTGCAATGAGATGTCAGGAAAGAGTATGGCATCCCCTTTACGTGCTGATGAAGTACATGAAGAGAAGTTACAACACCGACTGTTACGGACAATGGGACGGTTCAGATGAGCGTAGGTATTTTCTTCCTCACACTCTTACCAAATAGTTTCTAAAGGTGCTGTGGCATCATGCTAGCCATTATTTTCAATAGCAAGCTAGAAACTCCTGGTCCTTCATAAAACTGGACACTACAAGGTCAACAGAGGCCTAGGCTCTGATAAGTTTGAAGACTTTCAGCCAACCATTTTCTCCAAATTAACGAACATTTTTTAAGATCAGACTACCAATTTAATTTAAAAAGGTGTCAAGCCAAATAACTCTTACCCTTTAGCAGCTATTTAAAGACATCTTCCTGAATTTTCTTCATTATCTCTCTTCTCAAACATATACAATACAGTAAAAGGCAACTGTGTCCACCTGTCCCTCCCAGTACGATACTGTCTTCAACTTTCCCATTCATACCTCTCCCGTAAGTACTCAATTTCATCCTGTCTGATCCTTTCCCATTCCTGAGTTTGATAATCTGCGATGACCTTGGGGTATTTATTAAATACAGGGTACTGCCCTTTTGTAAGTGGTATGAAGTCATCAAGCACACGCTGTGGATGGATATCCAGTGGTGTAGCCTCCATGAGATGGTAAGCTTCCTTAATCACGGCGTTGATGTCCAGGTTGTTACGATGATGAAAGAAATACTGTAAGAGACATGCTTCCATTTACATTCTACAAAAAATTAAGCAAGTTTTTAATGTACCTACTTGGGAATAATTACGTAAATGAGCAAGATCTGTATTACAGAAATTGATTTAAAAAGGGATTATGATGTTAGCTCTACTAATTAGTAAAATATCACTGGCTCTAATGAACATGACCCAAACCTCTTCCAGCTGTAAAAGTATGCTCTGGTTCTTTTCCTTCTCTTTAAAGGCAGTTGTGTGAAACTAGGTGTGAATAGCACGTCCAACTGCCCACACATACACTCCTACGACTGGATAAAACTCCCCTGACTACTGCTGTTACAACATGAAGCTTGGAGGTTTCTCTTCTTGAAGGACTATTCTTTCCTGCCAGAGATCTTACTCACCAAGAAAATATTTAAATTGGTTATTATTAAATGTAGCAATGATGTTGTCTGTGTGATGTCTGTCACACTGACTGCTCACAAGTACATTTTCAAGGTGGAACCCTTTTGTTTGTGTACAGAGATGTTCTCATATAAGAAAACTTTCTTCCATGGAAGTCTAAACAGAAGGAAACATTTTCATTTAGCTTCAGAGAATGTCAAATAATATTGCCCAGTTTTACAAGTCTGAACACAAAATAATGAAACATGACAGAAGGAGGGAGAAGTCCACATCATACCCCCAAAAAAGAGGCAGAATTATTTTGTGGTTGATGAACTATTGCCATTTACATGGTTTTTGGTGACATTAGAAAGAAAGCTTATGAAAGCTTTTAGACATCTTATTGCATGGAACTGCAGGGAACTGCTCAATATTTTACTCATTGATTGTGTATTTGACACTCAGAAACATGTAGTAATATATTAATGTGAAAATTAAACATCTTCTAAGCTCCCTAACAACAGATACAGTGTTTTACACATCTCTGTAGGAACACTCCTATGACTGACCTAAATACGAAGATATTTACCTCAAAATCTGCTGTTTGATTACAGTGAAGCAAGGGAGCTCTGGAACATATGACATAGGCAACAACAATCATTAGGAAGTACGAAGGATGGTTGGAGAAGATATTGTCAAAGACTTTCAGCCATTCTTCTCTTGTCAGAACCTCAGAGAACAGTGTTTCTAGAAGAGGCCATGCATAAACCTATATTATTTGGGAAAATCGGCAAAATAATCCATTAATACAATTTTACCAATCCTTTTGAAGAAATAATATGACATTTTCTTGTCTTATAACAAGAATTTATTGATTTATGACACAGGAACTAAACCAGAATATTTAAATAGAAGTTTTATTACCACTATAAAGATTCAAAATATATATGGGGTGATTATAAATAAACTTATTATGCTGGATGTTTGAACCTTCTGTTTAGATTTGTGAAGCTAAAATAACCCCTAACAATAACTAGAGATTACAAAATTAATTCATCACACTTGTGTCCACTCAAAAAAAGAAAAGTACATTAACAATTTGATTACTGTATTTTCAATCAATGTGGACTTCTAAGAACTACAGTTGCATGTATGTGGGATTTATGATCATGGAAAAAGAAAAGCTGCAGGAAAGAAATTATATGCTCTTTACACACCCATATAATTCACTTTTATTTAATGAAAACTTCCTCAAAAAAAAAATTATTTCAAAATAAAAGACCAGTGCACTATCATTTACTGCAGTGACATGTTATAGACAAAAGCTGGCTAGAGTATTACCTGTGAAGTCACATTGTATTTCATTAAATGCTGAAGTAGTTCTTTGTCATGATGTGCCAAAATGTTTTCCATCATACTAAGGACATTAACTGGAGGATTGGGAAAATACTCAAACCAGTGCTGACAAAAATTAACTGAAAGAAAAAAAAAAAGTCATAATTCACTATAATCCAGAGTGATGGACTCTTGACAACCTAAAGGTTTGGTTACAAAAGCTATGAATTTAAGAGTCAGTTTTAGTCAGCAAAACCTATTTAATCTATGCCCATCTCTCCTCTTTCCCAGCATTTATTCCTGAACCATTCCCTGCACGGGTATGAGTGTTTGTGTCAGTGCACTGTGAACCAGACTGAGGAACTAATCTGGCTCAAAAACAAAATGAAAAAAGGTCTGTGTGCTGTGGGACTAAATGGTGGGAGGCAGATGGGAATATTTAAACTAGTATTTCTCTTCATGAAACTACAGCCTGTATCAAGTAATATTTAATATACTAAGATTAATTTCTGTAAACTTGGATACTTATTCACTAATAGCATGTGTTTGCAACGTAGGTACGTATGCTTGGCAGCACATACCTTCTGTAGACTTAGCAGCAGCTGCAATAACTAATGTAAGTGTAGAGCACTTTAAATTAGAGTTTTTCTTCAGAAGACAGCAATAGCCAGCTTTCAGCCAAATGCCTCATTTTGAGTTACCACATGCTTAGATTAACTAAACACAGTAAAACCTTATAAGAGATCATTTCCTTTCGACTTGGAGTGGGTGAGGGTGGGAGTAGGTGTCTCTGAGATTTTAGTTATTATAGATACATTTGGGTTTTACCAGAAACACTGGAAAAGGATGTCTAAAATATTGTTTTATTTACCAGCAGGTTTTTGTTTTAAGCATACAGTTGTTAATATTAATTCCTCAAAACACCTTCAGAAGAGAACGTGGTGACCTCTGAGGAAGCCGCTCATTCATTTAATCAGGAGAAGCTACTTCACATGGGAAAGCTTAAACATGCTGCAGGATGTTTGAATTTTTAAAATAATTGCTTACCTACCACTGTAGCAACAACTTCAAAGCAGATCAGTTGGTTGTTCTGGAATAATTTTACAAATGGGAATGCTAGCAAAGGAATATAAGGTGTCTCAGCAAAGATATCAGACCAGTGAGCTAGAGCTGATAAGGTCCTAAGGTAAAGGCAAACCAAAGGTTTAGAAAACATTGATAAAAAACAAACAAACAAAAATATCCACTTTAGAACCACAACACAGGAAGATTGTAAACTTAAAAATAGATGCAGGATTATATGAGTTAGAAAAACAAAATTGCATGAGGGAGGGCACTACTATTTAATCTTAGAATTTTCTTTACAGCTGATTTCAGCTACTGGATACATTACAGATCACTACATGAAAATAACAGCCTATAGTATTTAAATAACTACAAGTATGTATTTTACCTTCGTAAGACTCTCAGCAGTTTCCTGCTTTTGATGGGATACTCATTTTGAATATTCACAAATGCACTGTGGGTACCCTTATCCATCAGCCTACTGAATGCCAAGTGGTTTTCAGGCAGTTGCAGTAAGGAACGCCAAACAAACATCCTGCAATTAAAATGCAGACTTAGTCAAGCAACTTCTCTTTCATGGGCTAGTAAACAGAAGTAATGTTATTTTGTGCAAGCATGAATATACACACAAACATACCTGTACTTTGCTGGATATTCTCCAAATCCTTTCAGTAAGGCCTGCAGACGTTTCTTGTTTAATCCACCTGGCAATTCATTCTATGAAACGGGATCAACAATAAAGGTGAGCATTTCTCTTTCATAATCTCTCTCCTCACCTCTAATTGATGAGAGTAGCTAGACACTCAAGTTCTCAACATAATATTAAATACCTAATGTGTACATTAAAAATAATTTGTTACATAATCCGAGGTATTTCAAGAACAAAAAGATAATTCAAAAGATCATTAATCTACTCAGCTTATAGAACAGCTGCTATTGATTTCAGCCAGAAACAAATCAGACCCTAATTGGATTGACCATATAGAATTAAATGATGTCCGTGGCCAAACCATAGAGTACACTGACATAAGGAGTGGGCTATACTGTGATGAATGTTACAGGAGTATATCTAGAGAGATACAGAAATGTGGGTATATATATGTGTGTGTGTGTGTATATATATGAGAATATATCAACATAGAAGATGCAAGACAAAGACAGAGAGAGAAGACAGCATAGTGATGACAGAAGGGAAATAAATACAACAGTGATACATCTTATAAATTATTAATAAACAATGAAATGTCTCCTAGGCAGACAACTTAGAGGTGCCAATTTGCTTAGCAGGGAAGCAGATTAGATCTACCAAATACCCAAATGTGTCACAAGTTGCTTGAATGACTTCAGAGGTACATCAAGCTGAGGGGAGGCAGCTTTGGCTGTGTCACTAATACTGGAGTAGGGGCTAAAAAGAAAGAGGAAATGGTACTAAAATTCCTTCAATCCCCTCGCTGCTCAAATATCCAATGAATCTGTGCCAGAACTTATTCTCTAAAGTAAGAGGCTAAGCATTTTTTGCAATGAAATTTAAATGCTGCCGACTGGAGAACAAAATATGTGCAACTTTTCCCTACCTCTTTGTTTTCAAGTGATGTGTTCCCTTGCAGTTTCAGCAATCTGGTTTGAATTTTGCTTTCTTTAGGTTTCCAAGGCCGCTCTGACATTCCCGAAGTCACCCTCATTCTCAGTTTATTTGCCTCTGATGTGCCCTTAGACTTATCTTCTACTACTCTGAACATGGGTGGTGGAGGCTAATATTAAGTGAAAACACCTTGGTTAACATCTTGTAAGACAAATTACATAAGACTATAATTTGATGTTTATTTTATATGCCATACTTTTGAGCTTGAGGGCCATAGCAAAAAGAACAGAGAAATGTTCATACTATAAATAAATATAAATGGACTGAAGGCTCCTGATTAACTGTGCCAGTGAATAAAACTGCTGCAATAAACTAGAAAGATGGTGAGACTGTTTATGTAGCTCAAAACCAAATAAAAAAGAATGTTATTCCCTTGTTTAGCAAACATCAGAATATAACTGGGTAGTATAAATGTGTATCATGTACTGTTTGGGTCATTTACTAAAGTGTATTTCTTCATGCCACTAAAATATTTTGCATTTCTATAGCACCAGTGAAAAGAATACAAAAGATCTTTAGAAACTTTCATTAGTCTTCAGCATCAGGGAAGTATTAATTCAATGCTGGAGATTGGGAAAGCAAGTAATAAAGTGGATATCCCAGTTCTTGTCAAGCCTGCAGCAAAAGTGCAAATGGAATGCATGTGTGACATCTTTACACATCCTTCCTCAGCTCCAACTCCATCATTATCCAACGCTGGTTACTGTTTACTTCAAAGACGTGGTGATTACATATATATGGAATTCTGGATTTTGAAACCTGACTCTCATTAATAAATTGCTTTAATAAAATAAGAACTGGTATTTAGCATGTTTGTTATTTAGGAAGGATTAGGAGTATGATTGTGCCATAATGATGGATGCTGGTATCCAATAGCATAGTAAGAAGAACAAAATGACAGTAACAAAAACATCATTCATACCTGCAGTTAAGACAGCATCAGATGCAAAACATTTCCTTTAGGAAACGGAACAGAAGCACCACAATAATGCTGTTTCCATCTCTCCCAAAACGTCATTACAAAGGTAAAATGGTCCTTACAAATTGCTGTAGAAAGAAATAGCACCTCCCCCTACTCCCACCACCAGAAACATGGTAACACATACACTCTGAAAACATCATTTTGCCTGATAGACTGGAGTAGCTATGAAGGCAACTTTATTTATTATACGGCACTTCAACATGTCTGCAAACTACTCCCCATACAAAAATTATGTAGAAAAGTATCAACTTTCATGGGATTTACTGCTTTTTTTTAAGATATTAAAAACACTGTACCTTATTTCCTTCTCGAGTCAAAGCTTGGACACTGTATAAATTGAGGCTACCATTTTTCATCACTGCTGCAATATACCGTCCATTGGGGCTAAGTGTTGCTGTACTAATTCCCTCTTCATGACTCCCAATCTCAAAAAGAAGTTTGCATGTTTCTATATTGATAAATCTCATAATATTATCTTGACTTAACACTCCAAGAATCTAGAAGTCAAAAGGATGAGTCAATTAATATTTTCCATGTAAAACAAACAGCAATACCCAATTTAGCAATGATATTCCATTTGGCTAAATGAGCAACTGAGCAAACATTTAGCACATTAACTTTCCTTTTCTATGGTAATGGGCCCATACCCCAGCACCTTCCAAAAGCCCCCAAAATGTGTGTGTTGAATTCAATCCCTAAGTACTCCAGTCTTAAGCTTTGTAAAAAAACCTGACCTGATTGGAGCCTCCATCAAAACTGTCTGGGAGGAATTCCAGGTGATGGACAGCTCGAACTTTTGCAGGCATCTGGATTATTCGTATCAACTGCTTCGATTCTAAACACCATAAGTGAAGACTGTTTGATTTTCCACCAGCTACAAAAATCCGTCCATCTCTGGACCACAGATGAGGCAAAGTTTCCATTAGAATATTATCATTTCAGTACTAGCTAAAAAGAGAGTGATGGTACATTTCTTTCTATGCCCCCAAATCAATTTTCAATCTATCATTATTCCTGCCTTATTCTCCTGAACAAAATAACTCCTAAATAATAACATTTGCTTTTGTAAAGGACAGTTTAAACCTTATTTTAGTGCTCATTAAAAATCAACTTGCTTTACTTCAGTGGTCTTTAAAAATCAGTTTATTTTATTTCAGCTACTACGGGACTGTAATAAAACCTGCTCTTAATCCTCACTGAAAGTATCAGTCACAGTAGAGTTCAAAAGCTTATAATAGTATTTAGCTCAATACTTCCATATAACATTACAAAAAAGGAATGAAAATGTGTTTTAAAACTGCAATGTTTGTAGTTTGCTTAAGATGTGTAAAGTAGCAATTTACCTGGTAACTGCAAAGACCTTATAAACTAAAACAGAACCTTCTACAGGAGTTGGCAACCGGTATTTACAGTGAAGAGTATCAAATTCCCATGCAAAAACAGAATTATCCTTGAAACAGCTGAGGATGGTGTTACTCAGAGGAAGAAAAAAAACCTGGAAGAACAGAAAAAGAAAATAATTTGAGTATGTTGTCAAAAAAGTACCCTTTAAATTGGACCAAAGTTCATGGCAGAATAAAATACAGCACGAAACCATGACAGTGTGGCTATTACTGTAACTGCATGATGCAGCTGCAACGCAAGACTTGGATCCCATTCCCCTGTTACAGTCTGGTTCAGAAACTGTATCATCCTTTGCTAAGCCAGCCTAACTCACCAAAATGACGCGTCTTTATCTGTGTTATTGCTATGACTGTTAAACCACCTTTTGGAGGTTTTTGAGGAGTGCCAGAGAGTATGTAATATAAACGGTGAGAACATGAACCCAGGAGCAGGAGGGGATGGGAGATGTGAGCCAGAACTGCTCACTCAGCAACTGCTTGTTGCATCTTCTACAAACTCTCCTCAGCATTCAAACACAACTAAGAGCCCGCAAATATACTCTATGAAGCACAGACAAACTCTTTAGTTTTACATACTACTATTAAAAGTAAAAAATACTGTAGAAAGTTTTGCAGTGTATTCTCCAACTATGAAATGCAGAATACCAGCCAGCTTGTGAATACATTTTTTAATTGTTCTGAAGGTGTTTATTGTTTGTTTACATGTATCTTTTTCACTAAGAAAAAAAACCCCTGGATTATTTACATTTTTGGGTGTCATCATATACATTCTTTTGACAAATTACTGGTTTAGATCAGAGGTTCTATTTTGGCAGCAGCACGTGCAGCTTCAGCAAATTCCCTGTACCTATAATTTTGAAGGTTAAACTGAAAAGCTCTTCTGGTATCTGAACGTGGAGGAACTACCTGAATGACTGGCTGGCTGAGGTTTAATAAGTGCCAAGATTCAGATTTTTGGTCTAAATGGTTTCTTGGGGCCTTGAAAATCTGTAAATCTGGATATGTGGGATGGGAGCCATCTTGCTGAATGTGAGTGACTGAAAGTTGGATGTTGAAGCCAAATTAATCACTTCAAAGTGAGCAAAAGTTACCTGTGGAGAAAGAGTCACCTCACCTATTTCTCTTCAGACAGACTGAGCTGCCTGCCCTCCTTCAGGGACCCTGATAAGTGCAGACAATGAGTTAAGAGCAGATGCCTATCATGCAGATGGATGAAGTTTAAATGTTGGTAAACTGGAGTACTGAACAGTTCCTGATTTCTCCTAGAAAAATACCACAAGCTGGTCACAAGCAGCTGTTGAATAAGCAGCGACCTTTGAAACTAGTAATTATAGATGTCTTTCCTTAGCTCTTCTCATTTTTTTCCACCCTCTGGTCTTACAGTGTGCAGCTCAGACTATCTTTTTAAACTAGCTTTGCCCCATACTAACATAACAGAAGGTCTATGTTGGAGGGCAAACCGGATTTAAGTAAGGAACCACCAAAAAATGCACTGCAGAGATTGGTGTGACACTGCTACCAATGTTGGCTCAGCCAACAAGTATTAATCCAACTTTGGACAATGAATGTCAGGGCTGCAGCCTAATAACAAATCTAATCTTTAATAAAACACTTATCTGGATGTCTTAAAGTGTGCCATGGGAGTAGGAAAAGAAATCCAGATAATGACCTACCATAAATGGCAGAGCCAAACCAAAACTGCAGACTCTTGATTCTCAAACAGTGATTTATTCATTCAACCACAGTAATTATTTTTTAAGGTTGTTTCCATAATGTAACACCCTAATCCTACCTAATTCCAAGAGTCATTTATCAATATCAAACCCCTACACATAGCCTACAAAAAGAAAGATATTGAGCAGCAGAAAAATCTTGTCCACTAATGAAATGCAGTCCTCAATTACTTCAGCAACATGCAATACACAATAGTTTCAATAAAACAAGCAAACAAAAACTGATGCATGATCTTCCACAGTAATTGTTAGGTAGGTATTTCATGCAGACAAAATTTCTGCCTGACCCAGAACACAGTTAAAACACTCAAATGAATAGCCTGGTTCTCTGCAAAATCAGCTTGGCTTTTTAGTGACCAACCTGACGAGAACTCCGGTTTGAAGTGGTGTTTGTAAGCAGTGTTCTCACTGCAGGGCAGCACGTGTGTAAACCATGCTCAGGTGTTGCGTCAGCACTATCTGTGGTGCTTATGCCAAAGTTTGACGTTTGGTGGCGCAGGCAGACCTCTTCAGCACAGTGTAACGCTAAGGAGGACCTATTTAACCCACTCCCTGACACAAACATGACATCGTTCCCTGTGTTGTTACAGTAGAAGTGCCTGTGCAGCGAACCGAAGAAAAGAAACCACTAGGCTGAAAGACAGCCATTTATTTTTGCCGAGTTACTTTCCAGCTTTCTTTGTTGCCACATTCAGTGCCCAGCATGAATAGGAAGAGCAGCAGCTCTGGCATAAGCAGCTGAACGGGGCAGATGGTGGTGAATGTCTGAAGTTACCATTATGACACCAAAACTGTTCTTTTAACAACACCCTTAAATCCAAGCATCGTTCAGGTTGGAATCAACCTCCGGAGATCCCTTCATCCCAACCCCAGGTCAAAGCAGAGACAATCTAGAAGAGGGCTCCAACTTCCATGTTAAATTGGGTTAGTCAAGGTCTTATGCAACCAAGTTGTGAGCATGTCTAAAGATGGAAGTTCCTTAAAAGTTCCCAGCAGACCTCAGCAACTACTGAGTCATTATTCCAGTGGTCTGGATAATGTGATAGGATGACACTTAAGCAGATATGCCCAAAGAACATAGAAAATATTCAGCTGTATTTTAAAAACTATTTTCAAGCACTGTTATTTTAACATGTGGTGTTACTCCTGCTGAGGTGTGCTTGTTTACCCTTTAGCAAGTGCTCTTTACTCACCTTCTGTATCCCCACAGACTGACGAACATTCAGCTTTCTTTGTCTTTGAAAGGTGTCCAAGTCCCACAGCTGTGCTGTGTCAGTGGATGTAGTGATGGCATACCTGCCTGAGCCATGGACAGAGATGGAAGACACCGAAGAATCATGTCCCCTCATCCAACTAACTAGCTCCTTGGTTTCTGCAGGAGTTGATAAAAATATGGAAAGGATATTAAAGCCATGCTACTTTACCCTTTGTTGCCAACCCTATGCTGTGAAAGAGACTTGTAAACACACCTAGTATACAACCATTTACCATCACAGCCCAACAAACAGGAAACAAGAAACAAAACCATCTCCTCATCTCCAAATAACAGATTTCATAATTCTCAGTTCTATACAGAAAGCCAACTTGCACAGGCTTGTTTAATTTAGGCTAAGAATCAGTCTTAAAAAGCCATGAATACTGTGATCAGGTGAGCTCAGCATGCCTCATTGGCAGATTATCTGATGTGAACATCCACAGGAATCTCTAGAAGTTGAGACTGAATGTTCTACTTAGAACTCTCCACTTGTTTTAACTTGTGGACAGTATGTATGAATGATTATTCAGCTATTTACAGGTGCAAAGAAGAAAGGTTTAATGACTATAGAAAGGCACAGTCAGAAAGCAACACCTCATTAATTCTTTTAGAGTCCAGAACATTTTCATGCTGTGTACTGCATACTAAGGAAATGGTTACTCTGACTTTGTTGCCTCCCACTTGTGACTGCATGACCACTAATTTCCCCTCAGCAACCAAACTGTATTTATGGCAATTACACTATTTACTTCAGGTGGTTTGCCTGACAGCCCATGGGGTGGTTCCAGCTGACAGTACTGCAGTGGCATTAAAGATGGGAAATGGCTATAAATGCCTATAAAACAGCTCATAAGGCCTAACAGTGAAACTTTCTGCAGGGCTAACAGACACTTGAGTGCTTAAAGCCATTGTCACCTGGGAGGATGACATGGGACTGTGGAGCACAGCTTCTAAAGCAGGCGATGGAGCCCACCAACTGTGTAGCATCGAATGCACCCTAAGGATAGTCCACCCAATACTGACTTCTGAGAAGAAACATTTATATTTTAAAACACTCTTCAGTATTACTTGGTAACTGGAAAAAGCACCATATAAACACACAGCAGTCTGAAACAACTACGAAGATTTCTCTAAATGCATCCAAGATTTAAGCTTGGTCGAAAGGAGGAAAAGAAGCAGAGAGGATTTCAGACCTTAATGCTGATTCTTCCTCTATTTTGGGACACAGTGTGTTGTTACATTATGAAATTGTAGGTAAGTGATGCCTACTGATTTTTAAAGGTTTAAATCCAGATGATAGAAACACTATAACAAATTTTATACATTAAGAAAAATGTATTAAGAATTGTCAATGCCTTCATTATTTTAACTTCTCATCAAGACAGAGGCACACAGCTGGTCTGTGAAGTTAATTTTAGATACCACTTGAACAAGGACACAGATCTCCTTGTACACTCAAAAGTACTGTCAGTTCTTTTAGTACATATTGCCACTTTGTCAAAGTATTTTACTGTAAATACAGTTCATAACTGGTTCAGTTACTAACATACTGTCAATTTATTAATTTTTTTTGAGTTTATATATAGGACCTCATTCTAAGCAAATATATAAAGAATTGCTTTTAAAAGTGACATCCATAATTACAATCCTGTGCTAGATTTCAGTTAAGCAGATATCTACACGACTCAGTGAGAAGAAACTTTGACAAAGCAAAGGATTAATTTACCCATAGGACTGTAGTCCACATGGGCCCAAAGTAACATGAAATACATAGTAAGATTTCCATCAAAAAAACCCTTTAAAATAGTATGTGAGATAGAAACTAAAATTTTATAGGCTATGTAGCAATACAATTACTAAGTAATAGTATATAACACTATTGTAATAAAATAATAAGATTATATAGTAAGCCTTTAAATTTCTCCTTACCTGTATCAAAGCACTTAATGGAATAATCTGCCAAAGCCACTAGGAATTCTGTCTTTCTGCGAAGATTAAATGCCAAAGCAGTGCTAGGTTGCATTGTTCGCTGAACAAGGTTGAACCTATTTAAAAATAGATGATCTTATCATCCTAAGAAACTTTGGTTCGTGATGGCAAGTGAAGTAATAACTTCATCACTTTCAATGTATTTCACTGAGTGAAAAAATAACTCAAGAGGGCAAAGAAACAGTATCTAGTTAAGGTAAATATAAAAATATCAAAACTGAGTGGTGTAAAATTAAGAGATTAATTATTATATTTCTGCAGATGACAATACTAGGTCTAATTTATTGTAATTCATGGCTCGTTATTAATAGATCAGTATCATTCAAAGAATGACTTATTGTGTTAACATTTCATCACTTAACTTCCATGAAACTGCTGTTTGTTCAGTTTAGAGTCACAAACTACTGATCTTCTGGAGCAGCTGAACTAATGAAATACTATTTCAGGAGCCAGGAGGGGCTTGCAGTTTCAGCTCTGAGAAAACCACTATTTATCTCCACATTCATGCAGAACTGAAGGTTAAAACCAGACCAGTGACCTGCTGTCCAGGCACGTGCCATCCATTCCCCCTGAATGTTACAGATGTCAAGACAATTAAAATGTCTTGATAGAAAGACTATTACCTGTTTCCATGCAAGTCAAAAACATATATATTCCCTTGGTGGTCTCCAGCAAGTAGAGAATCTCCGGAACTGTCAAAAGCGACGTTCAGAAAATGTATTGTCTTTGAATGGTATCCTTGGACACTATGAATTATGTTTACTATAACTCTGTGAAAAAAAAGCAATCAGAACAACCATGCTTAGATCTGTTGTATTAGCACATACTTCTCTCAAGACCGAGGGTGAAAATGTTCATAGCTTATGGTTTTACAATCCCTGTAATTCATAGTGTTCTACGAAACATCTTCCATGAAAAAGATGTATTTCTCACATAAAAAATACAGCAGACAAAGGAAGTAATTAGCTATATTGGAAGGTAGTTAAGAGACTTCTGAAGCAGACGGGGAAAACCCACCATTCATTAGCTTTTTCTGTGGCTCCTAATCACCTGATTTTTACTTATATTTTAATGAATAAGACTAACATATATGCTATTGTATCATCTACCAATGTGTCTGAATGCACAACTCAGTACCCAGCAAGAAACCTGGCTTCTCATTATCACCATGAAGAAAACAGAGAAGCTATGAATTAATGTAAGATTAGATTGAGGTGGGGGGACACCCAGTTTTAATACCACTTCTTTCCAGTCTTCAAAAAGCATGAAGCAAGCCATATGTATAATCCTCAGGTGAGATACTATGGGACAAAAGTTGCTGCTTTTCACATTCTATCCTTGTACAGTGCTGTTAGTATAAAAATGAGACAGATGCAGAACCAAAGCCCATGTGCAGACCAGTCCATAAAAAGGAAGGCTTTTCCAGGAAGCAGGACATCAGGATCTGGGAGATCTACTACACCTGGATTTCTCAGAAAACACTGGGCCAACCAATTACTTTCTATCATCAGTTGGCTGTAAACTTTCAGGCTAAAGCCATACAGGATGCTGGTAGGATGATTAAAACCTGTAGGGCACTTGCAGAAGACTGTGATCGTGGCAATCTAAGATGCTGAAAGCTACCTGAGCCACCAGTTGCCAAGGGAGCAGAATAGCAGCCCAGCATGTGCATGCAGCTGTTGGCACACGTACCAAGCGTGAATATCAGAAGGGCCATGCAGCCTTGGTGCAGACTAGAGACAAAACTAATTTCACCTCACCCTGCTAAGCCTATTCTTTTCTGCAATAAAAGAGCAGGGTCATAAAAATGAAATTAGAAAGATGTTAAGCTAATTTGTTTAAATTATAATCATAATTTAGTGATGCTAGGGTCCTAAGAAGACACAAGGTATGACTTGTGATTCTAAAAACACTTGGAAATGTGAGTACTTGTCAGTGTAATTGAAGCATCTCCCAGGAGTTCCTTAATACTGCTCTCTGCCTTTCCAAAGTTCCTCTGCCATTAAACTAACACACGAGAATAAAGTCAGGAGCTCACGGAGCTGTGTCCAGATTCCCCACGACAAACCCTACACTCCAAAGCAGCATTCACACTGCTGCTCTTCAGCTTGGGGCAGACAATAGTTTTCCTAGTATTTAACATCTTCATTAAACTCCGTTGGGAATTTACTGGAGTCATTTCACTCAACACAATTCAAATAAAAAATAAAAAATGGGGAGCGTTTCCCAGCGCCTTGTCCAGCCAAGCCGTGAGCACCTCTCAGCACGCAGGTTCCCTGAGGACCAGCTTCAGTGGGATGTTCCCCGTTATCTAACCGGGCCTGCAGAAGCTCCGGCCGGCCCTGCCCCCT
>NW_009951948.1:559973-587881 GCF_000747805.2 Chaetura pelagica | reverse complement strand
GTTAGTTAGTTAGTTAGTTAGTTAGTTAGTGCTCTGCCTGCCCGGGCCCCGGGCTCCCCCCCAGGGTGACACAGGCTGCGGTGCCCGGCCCTGTCAGGAGCCCTGGGGGAGGCAGCGAGGGCTCTGGTGATTCTTGACAGGCCGTGTAGTTTGTCTTGTGTTTCATTCTGGTCCCTTTTTTTTTTTTTCCCCAAGTTGTTATTTGGGGGAGGGGTTGTGCTGGCTGACCCAGGTTGTTGTGCCAGGGCTCTGTAATCACAAAACCTGTGGCTGTGGCTTCGGGTGACTTGCCCGGCCTCCGTTGTGTGGGTGTGACTTCGGGAACAGGCCTTTCAAGCAGGTGTGCAAACATCCTAAACTGCAGCTGACTCTGGAGGTGTTAAGGCAGAGCTAGAGCAGTGCATCTTCTGCACTTCTGTAGCGTTTCTTCCTTGGAATTGAAACAGCTTGTGTTGGGGACTGTCAGCTCAGTCCCTAGGTGGGACTGCCATGAACTAACAGCTGAAGGCCTGAGGTTTCAGATGTGCAGTGTTTCTGGATGCATTAGCTGTATCAGTAGTGGACATGGGTTTTTTCCTTGCATTGAAAGGTTACAGGTTCAGTGTTTTGGTGTGTAGGGGGACAGTCCCCATTGGCTGAACTGAAAATGAAAATGAGAAGATTCCAACATTTAAATTTCAATTATATGTTCTCGTTTATATCTTCAGTGAAAAAGACTGAACAAAAAAACAAAACAAAACTATAGCTCTATCTGTAGTTTGTTTCATGTATTTGCCCCAAAATTTAGTAGCCTAAATATTTAATTTTTTTTTCCTCTAGTTCTGTTATTCATTCTGGAACTGTAATGTTCAGACTCCCAGTAGTCTGTTTGGAAATGTTACTGGTTTAAGAGCTCATTCAGAAATGGCCAGATATGTTTTGCCTTGCTCTGTGCTGCCGTGCAGTTGGCTGTGCCCAATATTGGTAGTGGGGAGACTCTCTAAAGCAGGTACAGAATGCTCAGAGCAGTCCCTGCTGCCTGGAATGTGTGAATTCCTTGGCCTCTACAACAGGTAAGAGCGGATTCCATATGGATGCTTTTAAAACAGGATAGCATCCTTGCAAGTATATCCCTTTTGCACAGCAATATAGGCTCAATAACGTGAAGATGTCATGAAAGCAATCTGGGAAGTTTTGTGTAATTTCTGTTATAATCTTAATAGCTTTTCTTATTAGATTTTAAAAAACCAAACAAACTGTAAAAGCTGCTGAGGAAGCAGTAGATGATACTTGGGCTATTTTTAATCTCCTCTTTGACCTTCCAAGTGATTGGTAACAAATAAGAATAAAAAAAACTTATGTATGTGAGTTCATTTTACAGTTTGTTAATAAATTTTTCTCTTTTGATCTGGACAGATCTGGCGGCCAATAACTGCAACCTTCTTCTTCCCAGTGGGACCTGGAACAGGATTTCTCTACTTGGTGAATTTGTATTTCTTGTATCAGTATTCATCACGACTGGAAACAGGTACGTTAGCTGTTAAATTGTAGGCACATATTGGACTCTGCCTGAAACTGACAGAGCCTAAACTCTTGTCATACAGAACTTCCAGTGGGAATGTTTGTAGCAATGGGGTTGTGGCTGATTAACGCAGATCTGTGAGAAAAAGAAGTGTCTACTTGTGTTGGTCAATAGGAAACTGCTGAAAACTGATTTTCTGTGACTGGCTCCTTCCTTTTGGCAGGGAACCCATTATTTTAGGATCTGAACTTGATACTTCTTTCAGTAGGAGAGCCTGGTGCTTTTAGTTGTTGGATTTCAGGAAATGAGGAAGAGAGACTAAAAGATGATGTTACCTCTTTTTTCTCATGTCTGATATCCTTTAACACAGAAGGATGATAGAGCATATATAGTACTAGGTATATCCATCTTGATAAAATGTCAGCTCTTCCTCTTTTTTGAAAGGCAGTGATGCTTACCTGTGTGGCTCTTGTCAGTTATGTTGAACTGAGAGATACCTTGTACAAATGAAGTGTACCCCTTTGTCAAATAGGAACATGAAAAAGTTAAAGAACTGGTTGGATTTTCAGTTGAGGGGGAAAGTTAGGAGTGGAGGATAGGAGATCAGATAGTGGATAATTTCTCTCAAAAAAGAAATTGTTGTTACAAGGCATCTTCAGAACTGGTTTCATTTTTGTTAAAGCTAGGTATTGTTTCAATTGAAGTAAATAATTAAAGTGTTTGCAAAGCCAAACTCCTCCTTGAAAGCCTTTATGAACAAGAATTCTGGTGTAGTTCTAATTGAATCTTGGAACTGATGGTGTGGGTGGAAATGCTTTGAGATGTGATGTTTGGGAAGTCCCATGACAGAGCCCCAGAAAATCTGTCGTCCAGATGATATTGTGGAATCCCATGGAAGTCATAAGAAGAGTAGCAGAGAAAGGGAGGTGCAAGATTGTATTTTGTTGTTTTCTTAGTAAAAGTAAGTAGTATTTTAGTAGCTAGAAGCAGTTCCTGCTGCTCTTTGAGTTTTTCTGAAGTAGGATAAGATCACATGAGAGCATTGGCAGTTAGGACATTCTGCTGTGCAAAGCTATGTGTAGTGAAAGTTCCTGATTAATAATGCAAATTATAAGACATCACTGCTTCTACATATCCTTACAAACTACTCTAGTTGTGCTGCGGCGGGAGTCTCATGGAAGGAAGTAAATTCTTTCTGAATTAATGTTCCTGCTGTACAGCACTTCTGGATTTTGAGATGGGGAAGTCAGCTGTTCTGTTGTTTGAATCAGTGCATTTCTTTTATATGTATTTATTTTATATAGTTATTTTTCTGGCTATAAGTGAAGTTCTTGCTTAGGCTCTTCTTTCCTCTCCACCAAAAAGAATTTAATCCTTCTGAAAGTGAGAGGTTTGTAAGTTGCTGATAATACCTTTGCAGGTGGAAGTCAGTGTAGGTCTGTGCCTCCTGAGGAACTGCAACTTGTATTTTCAGGGCTTCACATGCTTTTTGAGCGTGTACTGATGTGTAGCTTCAAATTTTGCTGTCAAAAATATCCATATGGATATTTTGTACTGTGCTTGTGCTTTCCTAACAAGCTGACCTCTAGCTACCTGAGGAAAAGGAAACTGATGTGTTTTTGTTCTGTTTCTCCTGGGGAAGAACATAAATCTCAACAGAGAAAGCAGGATATGC
Organism: Chaetura pelagica; assembly: GCF_000747805.2. Classification (NCBI taxonomy): domain Eukaryota; kingdom Metazoa; phylum Chordata; class Aves; order Apodiformes; family Apodidae; genus Chaetura; species Chaetura pelagica. The sequence goes on along the minus strand of NW_009951948.1, from coordinate 584,705 downwards.
AGAGTTCACAGCAGTACGAATAATGAGATTCTGAGTCTGCAGCTCTTCCCAGATGACCTGATTATGCCCTGGGCCTTGATGCAGGACCCAGTGGCCTAGGGCTCACCTCTGCCCTGTGCTGAGCTTTCTGGCAATCTGTGTAGCTCAGTTTTCGTAGGCATTTGTTGGGAAGTCTGTCTAATATTCTTGTTAGTAATCTAGAGAACAAGAAGCAGAAAACGTTAAGGCAGTTATATTTGCATTGATTTGTTCCTATTTTGGAGGAATTCCCACACTGAAGTTTGTACGTTGTTAGTGAGCTTCCTCTATTTATTTGTTCCTGTTAGTTTCATGGCAACAGTAAGGAGAAAACTCCAGCTTATGTAGTTTTCAGAGTTTAAAACTTTCTAAAATATTTTTAAATGTGTTTTTTTATCTTATAATGTAATTTGCATGGTTGAACTGAAGTACTAAATTTAAAATTACTAAACCATCGATTTGTTTTTTACATAGGCTGAGTTATCTTTAAAAATAGATTTTCTTGCTTTAAATTTTTTGGAACATGTAAAATAGTTGTGGGAAGCTCAATAGTGCTAACATTAAGCAGTGGCCTTCTTTCTGGGCATTTTGGTGTTTAATTATTACCAGGAAAGGCAGCTTATTTGTGGTGTACTTAGTGGCATGGGTCTGTTTCAGCAGTGTTCTCAGGCTTTTCTTGTCTGTGTGGGGCTGTATGAAAGTTGATAGTTTGGCTCAAATCCCAAGGCCTGTGCCAGCCTCTTGCCACCTTTTGCAAGAGTGAAAGCTTACAACTTTAACCTTTGTTAGGGGTTTTGTTTTTTAACCCTTCTCTCTGCCTGGTCCCAAATTCAAGTGAACATATAAAGATAATTTCATTTAGTATGACCTGCAGGGAATGGTACTCTTGTTTCTTTGTTTCCACTGTCCTGAAAAAAATTGAAACATTTGAAATGAGAAATTAGGGAAAAGGTTCAGTTTAGGACGAGGAACAGGATGTGCTGCACATGTGTACCCTCCTTGTCATTTATGTTGAATTTCTGAAGAGTGTAAACTATCATATCTCTTAAGTCTGACTAGATGATGCAAGGAGGATGCAAATTGTCTGAGTAAGGACTGTTTCCACATGACTCAGTCATTAAACTTGGTGTCTGCTTTTGCTGTGCAAGTGTATTTCCTTATTGTGAGCTTCTGATTGGCAGTTTCTGCAGAAGGGTTGGGACCCAACTCCATTTTGAAGTCACGTGAAGTTAAAACCACTTATCTCCAGAGTTAAAATGAGTTCTTTTTTAAGTGGAGCTTCTGTGTGTGCACTTAATGCAATAAGCTGAATGTCTTATTTTTTGGTCCTAAAGGTTGTTCTTTTATAAGGCCTTTTAAAATTTAAAATATAAAAATCATAAACCACAGACTGGATGTAGGGCAACTGTTATTAACTAAACATTTCTTAGACTCCTAAAATTTTTTAAAAGTCTTAATTTCTTATCAAGATTTCAGTACCTTTCCTAACAGTTGTTTTCATTTACAGGGGCTTTTGATGGAAGGCCAGCAGATTACATGTTCATGCTCCTGTTTAACTGGATCTGCATTGTTGTATCCTTCTGTTCATCATCAGACTGTTTACGATATCTTGTTTCTTCTGTTTCGGCCAAAAATATGTTCAAATACCAGGTATTAGCAACTGACAAGTTTTAAAATGGAGCAAATGTTCATAGGTGAGTTTTTAATCTTCCTGGAGAGGCAGTGAGTGGCTTTCAAGGATAATACTAATAAATGTGCTAAGACAGGTATGTAATCTGGGAACTAGAGCTGTACCTTGTGGGCTAAGAGTGAATTTAGTGTGTTTAAGCTGCCATCTGCAAACAGGTCTGATCGCTGTTGTTCCATGAATTAGAAATTCAGGTGCCTCCTGGAGACATGGAGAGATCCTTCACCTGCTGGACACAAGTCAGCTGTGTCTGTGAAACCAGTGTCGCCATATCTACACTGAGACAACTTCTTGAAAAAGCTGGGCTTGTTGGTTTGGGAATGTTGGAAAACAGTTTTTCCATGAGCTGTGCTGTTCTAACTGAATTTTTTTTAGGTCTCGGGTACAAAACTGGGAGTATTTGTTGATGCACCAGATGGTTGTGCTACCATTCAGAGGGATTTTGAGAGGCTGGAAACATGTGCTGTTCAGGAATCAACAAAGGGAAGTGCAGAGTCCTGCTCCTGGGGAGGAACAGCCTCAGGCACCAGGACAGGCTGGGGACTGACAGTTTCAAAGCATCTTGGCAGAAAGGACCTTGGGGCTGTTGCTGGAAGCCAAGCAGACCACTAGCCATCAATTTGGCCACCAGCCTCCCAAGCTGCATTTGGTAGGGTATTGCCAGCACAAGGAGGGAGGTGATTGCCCTTGTAGGAGTCTTCATCCAGCTCGAGCTTCCAAGTGGGAGAGTGGCATGGACATACTGGAATGAGTCCAGTGAAAGGCTATGAAGATGATTGAAGGGTTGGAGCATCTCTCATGTGAGGAGAGGCTGAGAGAGCTGGTGTTGTGCAGCCTGGAGAACAGGAGACTTGGGGGTCTTATCCATGTGGAAAAAATACCGGATGGGGGAGGGAGTAAAGATGGTGGAGCCAGACTTCTGCCAGTGGTGTTGGATAAGAGGCAACAAGCACAAAATTAAATACAGGAAATTATATTTAAATGGAAGAAAGGGCAGTCAAATTTGGCACAGGTTGCCCAGAGAGATTGTGGAACCTCCATCCCTGGGTGTGTTCCTGTTCTGTTTGTGCTGTTGCTGCCTCCTAGTAGCAATTTGCAGGTGCACAGCATGTAGAAAAAACCGTGACATCAGTGTGAACCAGACAGAGCCAGGAAAGCCAGTGTGTAAAAATGCTGTCACCTTTATCAATAGATTAATTACCTCTAGTTGCATTCCACTGTATGGAGGGAATTGCTATTCCTGCTAGTCCTGTTGAGCCACAGCAGTAACTATAAAAACAGTGTGAGTTTAGGTATGTTGTTAAGAAAACCATCAGCTTTGTTGTGGTTGCAAGCTGTTGCCTGTCAGCTGTTAGGTGAATCTGATTGTGACTTGGCTTTCAACTGGTCGTTTGAAAGCTTCCAGGTGCATGCTCCCTTTATGATGTAAAGAGCAACCTGGATGCATAATTTGGGAAAATGATTGTTGCCATTTTATACACATTCATGGGCTTCTTAAAGCATTCTGATCATAGCAAAACTCTTCAGCAACTGTTTCTACTCAGCATTTACTACAGCAAATAGATCCTTTGTGTTCCAAGGTAGAGGAGTAGTAGTAAAGCCTGAATTGATGCACTTCAAGAAATTATTTATTTTCTCTGACTCACTGGCAATATGTTGATATTTTTTTATGAGCTGGTATTTCTTTAGTTAGAAAAATAACATGTTAGTATTTTAAAAACTCAGGAAAGAATCCAGCTGCTAAAGCTGCAACGTGCTTTTGTGCAAGGACTGTTGGAGTTTCAAGTTGCCCATTTTCATCATGGAGGAAAGGCCAGTGCATCCATCAGCCCTTGGTGCAATGACTTGAGATGGTAGCTCATAGGCTGCTGAGCAGCAGTTACTGAAACTAAATCTCTAGATCATTGGAGGTTTTTAGTCTTCCATTGGTTACCTTAATAATTCACAGGAACACTGTTTTAATTTAAAACATTAAAGGCTTTTGCAAGTGTGTTCAGTGTGTGCAGCTTTTTGTTGTTGTAGCCTATCAGGTTTTGCTGCATTTTCCTTAATGGTGCAATGACAGATAACTGGCTTAGTAATGGACATGCAGGTAAGTGTGGGGCAGTTTTTTAAATAATAATGTTTTGGAAGTTTCTTGCTACTTAATTACATTATAGAGAGCATTATCAACATAACTGCAGAGTGTAGTTAAGCTAAGCTGGTTTAGTTAATATCAAAATTGGACTGCTGTGTGTGTATTGTTAGCTTTTTGCTTTGGGTTAGTCTCAGCTAAGGTCACAAGCCTGTCTCTGACTCTGTTGCTTCTAACCTAGTTAGGGAGTCCAAGGGTGAAAATTTGTTCTTTGGAAGTGTTCAGCCTTTCAATGGAATGGACACAAGATGTCACCTGTGCCCTGTTTCCTCTAGTGAATGGGAAGTTGCATTCTTTTTTTTATCTAAAAATGATTCTTGCATTCATTAGTTCTCTTGAATTGGGTGTGCCTTTCAGTGGCCAACAGAAGATCTTTTTGTGAAAAACGCAGCTTCAGCTTCATATTGGAACTGTGAACTGCAAAATCCTCACAAAAAAATGTAAATAGTGGTCTGAGTTTCAATGAGGTAGTTCTTATCTCCCCAGATACTAAAGGGAGAGATGGGGGAGTGTCTCTTGGACACAGCAGAGTGTCAGATAACTGGATGTCTGCAACCCACCTCTGCTGCTCTCTTCTCATCTTATTCTGTCCCTGTCTCCCAAAGCCTGCACCAATGTCTCTACTTAGCATTAATTAGATCACTTACTCCCCTGGTAAACAAAAATAGGGATCCTGCATGTGCAGGACTGAGTTCTGTTAAGGGCTCTCCATGACTTTGCACTTCCACATTTTTTTGCTGTGAGAAAGACACCACAAAATTCTTCAAAAGCATGCTGAACTCACCCATACCTTATATGAATTTTAGACTGGTTATGTTGATTTGTATCTTTTTTTAAAGGCACTTAAAATGGTTTTATGTCTGCATACAAAGTATTTAAAGAGAATCAGTTGTTTGATGTACAAATGTGTTTTTCTTAGAAATAAGGTTTTATTTGCTTGTGTTGAGAGGCTGGCTTTAAAGTGAGATGGATGTTTGTTTCACTAGAAATAGTCCAATTAGTCCATATCATCACAGTAAGGAGGTAATTGGAAGAGTCTTATCTCCTGACATGGAGCACGGGTTAAGTCTGAGCTCTAGCAGGGTGGCCTTGCCCCAGGCTGGCTGTGGGACTCTGACATGGTGATTTACTGATGCACCATCCCTCTGTGGTGCTCTGAGGTGGGTGTAGCTGGCAGTTGGAAGGAGTATCACTTCATCTGGAGTATTACTTAGCAGCAGATGAGCATGTGTGGGTTAGTGCCCTGGGATGTGGACAGAAGTGATTGTGGCACAAGGACGTTGCTGGAGTTGTGCTACCAAGCAGCTGGGAGCAGGGGAGTTCACGGCTGCTTTTTCACTTGTTCTAAGTTGGAGCTCCCTGCTTTTGCATGGTCTTACAAAAAGGACAACCAAGTAGGCTTTCTCAATAGCTTTTTAACAGCTCCATGACACATGGTGGCAAAGATTCTGGGGCAATCTTTAAAGATTTTGTTGATGTACCATGGTTAGTAGCCATTTTTGAAGCTTCTGACTTCTGCTGTCTGTTTCGAGTTTTTCAGGTTTCTGTGAATGTGATGGTAACTTTTTACCTTTTTGTTTGCTTGCGTTTTTTTCACCCTTTCAGTTGCTGATGATTCCACTCATCATGTCAGTACTGTATGTGTGGGCCCAGCTGAACAGAGACATGATTGTATCATTTTGGTTTGGAACAAGATTTAAGGTATGTCAGATGGGATACTGGAAAAGTTTCTGTCCAGATGAACATGAAGGGGCTGAGGGGCAAAATATAAATACTTTCTCCTGTTAAGATGTCCCATGCTTTCACATTGCTATATGTTGTATGAGATGCAGCAAAGACAAATTTCTTCATGGTCTTCAATATGTTGTCACTCAGTGTAGCTTTATTGAAAAGCCATCATGACAACTGAAATCACTGGTCTGAAAAGAGCAAAAAGTTCCAGATAAACATTAATCTGGATAAAAGCTGAATGTAGTGACATAGTAATGACAAAATGTTGATATTTTAAATTGTTCTTTCCTGTGCAACCTCATCTGTTTCTGCCAGATCTTGTAGTGAAAACTCTTGGTCGTTGTTTCCAGACTTCTTCAAAGTCAGAAATATTAGGACTTTGTTTCAGATGTAAGCTTGCTGTGGAACATAGAGTACAAAGATGCAGCTACTTATAGTGTCTAAACAGGAACGATTTGTCTAAAAATGTTAATGGTCACTCAGTTTGGAATATCCTACCTTGTTAAGTGGAATCTGCTTAAGTTAATATGCTAGGATTTGTGTAATGCCTAAAACATTGAGATTATACTCATGCTTACCAGTGCAGTGGAAAGTTGAGCAAGTCTTTAACTTGTGCTTACAACTTCTCTGTCTTCATTGTGTCCTTTTTCAGGCTTGTTACCTTCCATGGGTTATTCTGGGATTCAACTACATCATTGGTGGATCGTACGTATTTGAAGCTAAAATGCTTTTACAACTGTAGAACCTCTTGCTGAATTTAGAAGCAATATTAAAATAAGAGACTTAAAACTCTATAATCTGACTGGTAATGCTGAGTATCACATAGGAGTCATTTAAGATAAAAGCAAGAGGAGATTTGCATGTGAGAATGTAGTTGAGGGGCAAGTAGTAAGAATTTGGTTTATTTTCTGGTAAGTCTATGCCTTTTCCTTACTAAAAGAGTAATGCACAGTAAAGAAAGATGTCATCCCATATGACCAGCCATCATTACTGGTTTTAGAAACAAATTTAACTTGACTCTGATAGTGCTGTTCATTTTTTCCCTCACAGTCATGCCCAGTGTGGTGTATTAGAACCTGCTGAGTTTGTGTGTCCTGGGATGATGCAGGAATCCACTCTGTGCACCACCTCTCCCATTGGTGCCCAGCCTTGGCTGTGGCCTCTTGGTGCTGCTGTAACACAGTTAGCAGCAAGTAATGTGACTGATTTATAAGAGGAGAAAGAACAGCAAAGCCAAATTCCCTTTTCTGGCTGTGCCTCCTCCTGACTCATGCATTGCTTGGGAAAACTTCTTGCTGTTGGATACCTACTGTTTCTATGCGTGATGGAAGATACTCAAGGGCCTCAATTCAGCAGTGTTTTTACAAAATTGGGAACAGAACAGTTCAGTACAGCAGGAGACAGGTCCACTGAAAACAGCAGCAACTTCTCAAGCTCTGCAGGCTATTAGTTTAGACACTAATAGCTCCATGGTGTAATTCCCTGATGTAAACAAGTATTTAATTGCATTTTCAGTACAGACTGTGGAGAAGGTTTGGAAGGGAGGGTGGAACAGCCCATTGATGTGTTGGCACTGATGGTTGGCCCTGCTAAAGAAGTGGCTGCAAAATGCTGAGGGAAGGGATATTTTCTGTGGCTCCTGGCCCCAGCAATGCCTGTGACAGGTCCACAGTAGTAACTGGCAAAAGATGTTCACTTGCTTATTTTCAGAGAAAACAGCATATGAAACAGTTATTTTTCCTTTTTTTTTTTTTTTTTTCCTTGCAGAGTCATCAATGAGCTGATAGGAAATCTGGTTGGACACCTGTATTTCTTCTTAATGTTTAAATACCCAATGGATTTGGGAGGAAGGAATTTTCTGTCCACACCGCAGTTCCTGTAAGCTGGCTTTATTCTTTAACTCATTGTTTCTTTGGTCCCATTTTCTCTAGTGCTCAGATGTATATTTGTTGGGATTGTAAGGTGTAAAGTACTTTGCTAAATCAACCTGCTTCAGACTATTGTATTGACTGTGCTGCTGAGTCATCAAAATGTTGAGTTTCTTGTAAATGGTCCATGTGAGAGTTCTTTGTTACCCCTACAGATACTTTGTGTCCTTTAACCACTCTTAAGAGTGAGAGAAAAAGTCATAGTTCTGCTAGTGAATTGAGCTGTAGTAGAGAGAGATATCTGATAGTTATCAGATAGTATGAAAAAAAAGTTTTCTCCTATACGTGATCTTTTATCTGTATTTCCAAGTATCATTGCAGTAGCTACCAGTCCAGAAGCCTGTAACAATAGGAGTCATCTGCAAACTTGTTCAGGACTATGAAATGTATTCTGCTTTGCAGTCAGTACCAGTCACTGTGACTAAGACTGCAGGTCTTGGTTTCCAAAGTGCTTTTTCATGTGATCTGTTCATGGTTTTGGCATTTAAATGCTACGATTAGATGCCGAATTTTGTAGCTTCAGTTGCCTTTATCCTCGTCTTTTGAGGTTGTAAATATTCTTTCTCTATGAAAATTTAGTTAGCAAGTCAGTTAACCCTTTTTGTAGCATAAACTGTTAGTCATAGGATGCAAAGTTGAATTAGTTATACTTCCTGTACCAGCCTTAATAAGTAGGGGAGCTTTATATTCTGCTTTTGTGTTTGCAAGCCCTCCTGGTAAATTTTCCATAAAGATTAGAAGACAGAATGGTGTTTTAAAATGTCTTCCAAGCTAATAACAGTTCTGAAACTGCCATTAAACTTGTTTGTTATGTGCAATTCTCTAGATTCCTCATACCTATATTTAATTTTTCTTTGTATTTGAGAAGCAGGAACAGAAGTATTACAGAAATACCTAAAGAAGGATAAATTCTGCCTTTGCACTGTAATGTTTTGTTAAAAAAAAAGTTGTTCTGAATTACAGATGTCTTTAATAAAATAATTAAGAACTTTTCCTATGTATTTTATATAAATACTATAGATATTTTTATATATTGTATTTCTCTATATTTTTATTATAGAAAGGAGTCTTGGTTTGGTGTCTGGGCCTCAAATTTTGGTGTTGAAATTCAGTGAGGGATTTGCAGGGGCTTGATGTAGCTATCGGAGAGCTGATATTATTCAGAATTGATGGCATCCCTTGCAAATTGTAGAAGCAGTGTTTTGTATCACTGTATTTAGATAGTAGCCTGAATTGGAGGATAAACTCTGCTTTGCTCTGGCCAGGTCACTTGATCTTTGTTATCAAACAAGCTAGTTCTTTCAGCCTGTTTTCCTCTGTCACTGTGGTCCTCAGTTTCTTAGGAATATTTCCTTGGAGAGCAGTGAGATGGTTAAATGCTGCAATAACAGGAGTTTTCTAACTACTGAAGAGTGGTGCTCAGAAGTGATTTTATTTTTATTTCCACTGAAAAAAAAGAGAGAGAATGCAGGGGAATTAAGTTTGTGTCACAGGGTTTATTCTCAACAAGACTCCCTTATCATGTGAGGTTTTTTCCCTTGTGTTTGGATCATTGTATCTAACCATATTCCAGAACTGGAAGTTCCTTAGAACTCCTATTTCTGAGGGCTTAGATTTGGAAAGAATTCTGTGAAGTACTACTGTGAAAAGCCAGTTTAATTGCAAAGACCAGCAGCTAAAGGGAAGTGCCCAGTAAAGCAGTCTGGTGTTTTCCCCAAAGGTACACCTGGTTCTCAAACTTTATCCTTCTCTCCCGGCTTGTCATAGGTACCGCTGGCTGCCAAATAGGAGAGGAGGAGTGTCGGGGTTTGGTGTCCCACCTGCTAGCATGAGAAGACCTGCAGAAGATCAGCAGGGTGGTGGAAGACACAACTGGGGTCAAGGTTTCCGGCTAGGTGACCAGTGAAGAATTCCTGCCCTTGGAAAACAGCAACTCTTCGGTTTTAATTGGACATAGAACCAACCCTTCCTGGTGCAGAGCATGCTTAACAGCTGAGCTCTCTGTAGTGCTGGTGGATTAACTCATGAGAAAGAATGTTTCTGGTTCAAGAGAAAATTCAGAACTCCGGAAGGGAAAAATGCAGATCTTGCTCCAGGTTAGCCAGTAGTGTCCAATTTGATTCTGCCATTAAAAAAAAGCCTTCTTTGTACAGTATTGTCTGTCTCTCACAACTGGCATCCATTATGCTGTCTTGTTCCATGGTGTGATGGACAAGCTCATGGTGTTCTGTCTCACCTGGCACATTAAAAGCTTTGTTGACTGTGGTAATGTAAGAATCCAGTGTGAGGCAGATGGATCCAACTAATCCCAAAGTTTAGGAAGCTGACTTTTTTCCATAGCTATGCTTAAGTCCCAGGGTCTTTTGAAACATTATTTAACTGATAGCTCTCTGCTGCATTTGTAAAGCAAAATGCAGATGTTTCATTTCCATTATTAAGCTGTTTTTTGAGGGGAGTTTTTTATTGCCATGCAGCATTTGTCCTGCCTGCTACAGCAAAGCATGGGCAAGACTAAGGATAAGAGGGCTTTAGTTTGAAATGACAATAGTAGATATTCACAGAATTAAAGTCTGTGAACTCTTCATGGCACGTTACAGGGCTTGCTCTATTTTAACTGAAGTTATCTGGCTTGTTTTCCTCCCTGAGATTTGTGAATTCGTGGCTTCAAGGTTTCGATTTTGATTGCACAATTGGGTAGCACAAATACAACTTAAACTAGAAAATGTAACGTATCATTGTGATTCATGTCAAGGGTATTGACTGCAGCATTATGTTTGTTAACTGAACTTCAACTTTCCTTAAAAGCTTTAAGACATCGAAGAATCAAAGCTGGAAATAAACTTTTCTAGGGTCAAGATACAATAGAACAGATTTGCTTCATTACAGGGACTCTTTCATTCTCAAATAAGAAGTTATGTACACTCTTTATTGGTTTCTGTACTTTTTTGGTAAACTTTTTGACATGGAAAAGGGAATGATTCCGTACTGGGTTCCCATGGGTAGAGCACAGGGCTAAGATCCAGGATGCTGTAATGCCAGCTTGTTACTGACTCACTTGAGCAAACTTCTTACTTAGCTCAGTTCTCCCAGCTGTAAGGACTTATGTGTGTCTCATAGCATTCTTAAAAGGTAGCTGTCCCTGACTCCCCGAGGTGGGAGCTGCTAGTGAGCAGGGTAAGGCTTAGGTTCACATAAACAACAACTCTTCAGCTAGAAAAGCAATTACTCTAAGCTTAACCAAGACTTACAAGTTGTAATATAGTTGCTTCCTTTTTGTTTTGTAGTTGGAGGAAGAAGAACACCCTCACTAGGATGAGATTCAAGCCTTTGACTGAATTTCCCTTTAGCATTTTTCTGTCTTTTATGTTCTGCCCCAACTTCGGTATCTCAGGTATCTATAAGTAGATGAAGTTAATCTGGGCCAAAACATTTTTACTACTCCTTTGTTTCTTCACTAAAGCTGAGTTCTGAAAGTTTGAAAACATGTAAATACACATGCTATGAAACTGAGCAGTTGGACTGGAAGCTGGCTTGCTTGGAAAAAAAGCTGGCTTGCCTAGAAAAACAGTGTGCTTCATTTCTTCACTGCAACTCAGTTTAGTCAAACCAACTTGTGGAAAAATGTAGGAAACTGGTGATGATCATATAGTGTGCTTAGGATTTACAGGAATTTGGAGTTCAGAAATCATCTGCCATTTTTGTCCTATCAGTGATAAGTTTTAAAGATGCTCCTCTCTCTTTATTGTATACAGTGGTAGGTAGAAGAGAGGATTGCAGTGTTGTAATTACTAATGTATTGTTGACCAACAGCTGTTATTTGATGCTAACTTGAGAAGTCTGAGAACTATCATTTTTACAGGAGTCATGATGCACTTGTTGTTCTTAGTCATACTCTTCAAAGCCTCTGTCTTCATTTTGAGACAGGACCTCACTGTCCAGTGAAGATGCAGTAGTTTGTGACTCAGCTAAAACCCTGGCATGCTCAAATTGTGAAACATCTTTGTACAGGCTGCCAGAAGGAAGACTTGAGTGGAAGGAAGGGTGGCAAAAGTAATTGTCCTGGCCCAGTGCACTCTGCTGGGTCTTGCTTTCTAGTGCATCCTCCTTCTATAAGTTAGCAGGAAAGGGTTTGTAAGAAAAACAGACTTCTGATAAGTCTTGATTATCTTTTTAGCTGCCCTAAGTCAATTTACTTTTCTTTATGGAAAATTCACTTAAGAATTGTTTTTCTCTCGCTTGTCACTTGACCTGCAGCACAGTTTGTCCTCCAGCATACACTGACAATGGCAGTCTCTTGTTACATGGGTACCTCCTTTCTTATTTTGTACAGATATTTTCCCTTTTTGTAATCAGTTTTTGTTGGCAAAGTTTTAAATTAAAGTTTTAATCTCTGTTGCTGTCTCTGTTCTGCTAAATCATACTTCAGCTTAAGCCTTGTGATCTCTGGGAAATGCCTGACAGCCGCACTGTGACACCACCTCCTGCTGTTGCTAGAAGTGCTCAAGAAAATGACCTGCTTTTGGGTGGGAGTCTTGTCTTCTCTGATCAGTTGCTATATGATAAAGTCTTTATTTATCACTCATGAGTTTTGACAGTCTGCATCCTCCATCCTGGGCTATTATAATTTTACAGCTTTTTTTTTTTTTTTTTTTGTATATTTGATTATTCATTCTTTACTGCCGTCTGGAAAGAAGTGTCCTTCTGCTCACCCTCAAACGTCATGGGATTGACAGAGGTCACTTTTCCAGGGGTAGGCTTGGTATTCTGCCTCTGTACTCTGTCTCTGTCCAGCCAGATGTGCGTAGCTGTCAGAATCCCTTTTTGAGGCTCTTAACTGTTGGGAGACACATGGAGCACCCTCTGAATGACTTTGCTTGTCCTCATTGTTCATCTGGCTGCACTTTTCCTCTGTTACCATGGAGGCACCAAAGAAGATCAGAGACTTGGTGCCTAAGGCAGCTGTGTGAGTTTGTTGTGCTTCTTGAACTGGGAAGTCTTGGTCCATACTAAATACACCAGATAGAACAGCGTGGCAAGTGTGTGCCTTTTGATTTTGCCCCAGCTGCATGAAGAGCCAGTGGAACAGCCAGGAAGGTGAAATCAAGTGTTTCTAAACCCCTTCATCTTCCATTCCTATTGCTTTGCCTTGGCAACAGCTCCTCTCTCAAATCCACTTGGTAATGTGTTGCCAGTGACTTACTGAGAAACTGGAGCCATTGCTTCATTCTTTCATCTAATCGTTGCATTAGGAAAGCTGAGAGGCTTTAATTTTCAGAACAGCATATTGTTTGCAATACAACACAAGATTCCTGTGTTTATATATCCCTGTGTACCTTATCAGGGAGGAAGACTGCTTTGCCTTGACAGTTCAGATGAGGAGCTGGAGAGATACACACTACTTGACAGTTTGAAGCTTCTGATGCAACAAGTCACCTAATGGCTTTGTAATCCTATTCTGCAGCCATAAAATGAAGATGATTCCAATTCTCCCTTGTTCTGTGCTAGGCTTAGGATGATGGATCAATTTGTTCTTGCCACAGAATGGCAGAGCACTGATTTTGGTGAAGATGTTCTTAGCATGGCTATTGCCTGTAGTAGTAAATGGCTTTTCTTGTTTTGTGTGTCCCTAGATTCTTATTTTGCCATGGGTCATAGTAACAGAGTGACTTGAATTTCAGAATTTAGTCTATTTCATTATTTTATTAAGTTAAATATGTGGTATGTGTATACTAAGCAGAAGTACTCACATCAAAAAGGTGATGATGTGCTGTTTTTTAGGGTTGAAAAGATGAAAACCCTTCAGCTGCTTGTAATTTTCAAGCACACTTTCTTCATGATGAAAGGAGTTCTGTTGGTAGCCACAGCTCATCCTTTTATTGTCTGGATCATGATCTAGAAGGAGTGATTACATCACTTGGGAGAAAAGTTGCATACAAAGAGCTGTAACTAACTGTGGGATGCTTGAAAGGCCTTTGCAGAATCTTGTTAATGTTGGAGGGGGAAAAAAAAAGTGATGATGAAATGTTAGTTCTCGTGCTTAGAGGGGGTTTGATTTTTGTTCCCCTCCCACCTCCCCCCGAAAATGACAAAGTCATTAGAGTATTAGTGCTGTAAAAACTCTAGCAGGCAAGTGGGTACTAAGTTCATTCACAGTCACAAGAGGGGAGAAGAATAAAGGGTCTTGCCTGTCCCCCCCTGTGCAGTGGGGCAATGTGCTTTTCCTCTTGGACTAGGCTGGATAGTCTCCTGCCTTCTCTTGCAGCCCATACAGTGCCCCTCCTGCACAGTGATGTTCCTATAGATAGGAGAGTCTCAGATCAGTGCAATCAAAACTGTTTGGGTTGCCTGATGCTTGGCCAGGGGTGTGTGCTCATAACCCCAAGCTGTGGGGAGCAAATACAGTGTCAGAGAAATGCAGTTCAAGTTATGTTGTTGCTTCTTTTCTTATCAAGACAATTAATGTATGGTGGTGGTTGATGTAGGAGGTAGAGAAGCCTAAGGTACCGGTTTTTGGAATTAAAAAAATATTTTAAATCAGTTGGGAAGGAATCTAAAGTTGCTGAGACTTTCATTTTTAATTGGACTTGAGAATGGGAAGAAAAAAGATCTGTGAAGGATTGTAGTAATTGTCTGAACGTTTTTCAAAGTGCTTTTGTCCCCCAATATGGTCTCAGAAAGTGGCAGTCTCCTTTCAGGCTGCAAACAAAAGCAGCTCCTGTCTCTACTCATCTACTGACTCCACAGTGGGTGGAGGGGCAAGATGAGATGCTCTTCAGTATTTGTACCCACAAATAGACTTGGCAGATAAGCCTTTGGGTAGAAGGAAGCATTGAGCACTTGCCTGTAACTCATCTTCACCTGCCTGCTGAAGCAGGTGTTCATTGACTGAACTGTCTGTGCCTATTGCTGGTATTAATTTCAGCAGTGACCAAAACAAAATAGCAATGCCTTTGGAGTTGACCTCATTCGTTTCAGTGGCTCAGACTAACAGGTCAACTGTACTTGATGTAAATGTTTCAGTATTTTTGTTTAGGAGCAGATTAATTTTCAGATAAATTTTTTTCAAAGCTGTGTGCTAGAAGGTATGGGTTTTTTAATGTATAAACCAGTAGGAAAATCTTGTCCTGTTCTCTATTTTGCCTCAAACTTCTTCCCCAAGGTATGTGATTGAAGATAAAATTCCAATTAATGTTGGAAAAGTACAGCAGAGATTCTGGGACAGCATCAAGAAGCTTGAACACCCCAAAGCTTTAGGCAACCAATGGCATAAAGAGCTTTCATTGTTCTTTCAGCCCTCATGTTGTGAAAATTCAGAAAACAGATTAAACCTTGCAGGGACTGGTATTCTTAGAACATCCTGGTCAGGATCTGTGAGCAGGGGAGGAAAAATTTTGCAAGAGTTCAAACTTTTGCTGAAATTAGAAGTGCTTTGGGTCACTGCAGTACAGCAGTATTGACTTCTTTCCACTGTACAGCTCTGTCTTGGCAATATTCAAGCTGAAGTGCAGTGTTCACTTGTTCACAGAGATGGATGTGCTCCTCTCTAGCTATGTCAATGTCTGGTTTAGCTTTGGTAGCCCAAGGTGCACGTAGCCAGGGGCAGGAGCTCCCCAAGGAACCCAACACACCTAAACAGAAACAAATATCTGCAAGAACTGAGTTAAGAGGAACAAGAGTGTCAGGCATGACCTTTCTCCATTTGATTTTCCTTAGTTGGCCAAGTTGAGCTGGTGGGGTTGCACAACCCAGAAGGGAGGACAGTGAGGAATGGAGATTTGGCCAAATAATTTTGAGGAGGCCCTACTTTGGCACCTCTTGAATACAGCCTTTCACAGCGAGTTTCAGGGAAGCCTCTTGGCATGCAAACTGCTGTTCCTGAAGGCTGAGAGGGGAAGGCAGCTTCTAATCTGAAACTGAAGGGGCAAAACCTCAGTGTGTCTAGAGGGAAGGTTCCTAGCTGCAGAGCTGATTTGAGTGTGCTTGCAGCATGTGCAGGTTTCACTGGAGTAATACTGGAAAGAAATTGTGTGTGTGTAGGGGAAGTTTTTGCAACATGAGACTATTTCATTTGGATGACACTGATAAGGATAAAATGCTTCCAGTTTTTATTTCTAGAATGACTTTTCAGTTAGGTTAGAAGATACAGGTTTTCTGTTTGCTTTTAGAGCTCAAATCAACCCGTAAAAGCTGAAATCAGAGCCTGCTGTTTTGATTGGGGCAAACCACATTTTCAGCCTTTGTTTCCAGAAGTGCTGTGGTGGTGACTTTTCACTCTAGTAACTCAAAAAAATTATGTTTGTGGATCCTTCCTGATAACAGGACTTGCATGTTGGGAAAAGGCTAAACTTGGATCATTGTCAACAGGTTTCAATCTCCTTTGCTCTGTGAGCAGGGAGTACTTAGAGAGGTTTAAGAGCCTATAGCTTTTGGGCAGAGAGTGTCTGCATTCCTGGTGAAAGCTTCCTGGCATTTCTGCTGCTCTCACTGGGGTTGTTACAATCCAGTTTTTAGTTGTCCTGTATGTTTTAGTTACAGCAGTATTATTTCATTTTAATCTCCCTTTCCTCTTTTTGATCTGATACTGCACTCAAAAGAGTTAGGGCCAAATGTAGTGTTTCATGGTAGCACAGGAGGAGGAAGAGGGATATTTTCAGCTCTGTTGCATCGTACTTGCGGCTGTTGTGTTCTGTAGGGACAGGGAAGACTTTCAGGAGTCACGAGCTGCACCTGCAAAATGTAAACCCTCATCAACTGGGAAAGCCTGAGCAGGCTGTAGTAACTGGGACTCTTCATCCATTGCCTGCTCTGACAGCCATCATTTATAAAGAAGAGCTCCAAAACATATTCAGAAGTTGAGTCCTGATGCTTAAAATCATGTGCCCAGTAGCAATATTTGTTTTATAGCAATTTATACTCTTTTCCTCTGTTGCTTGTCATGCAGGCTGTAAATTACCAATCTCGTTTTTTTTTTTTCCTTCCCTCTAAGTGATAGCCAGTTTCATACCTCTTCCCTGGCTTACATCCATCTCTGTTTTCTGGATATCAGCTACTTGTTCTCTCAGATAGTCTGATGTATTAAGTCAAACTCAGAGTAACTGTCTTCAAATGCCATGCATGCTTTTGCAGTTAGGTTAGAAGATACAGGTTTTCTGTTTGCTTTTAGAGCTCAAATCAACCCGTAAAAGCTGAAATCAGAGCCTGCTGTTTTGATTGGGGCAAACCACATTTTCAGCCTTTGTTTCCAGAAGTGCTGTGGTGGTGACTTTTCACTCTAGTAACTCAAAAAAATTATGTTTGTGGATCCTTCCTGATAACAGGACTTGCATGTTGGGAAAAGGCTAAACTTGGATCATTGTCAACAGGTTTCAATCTCCTTTGCTCTGTGAGCAGGGAGTACTTAGAGAGGTTTAAGAGCCTATAGCTTTTGGGCAGAGAGTGTCTGCATTCCTGGTGAAAGCTTCCTGGCATTTCTGCTGCTCTCACTGGGGTTGTTACAATCCAGTTTTTAGTTGTCCTGTATGTTTTAGTTACAGCAGTATTATTTCATTTTAATCTCCCTTTCCTCTTTTTGATCTGATACTGCACTCAAAAGAGTTAGGGCCAAATGTAGTGTTTCATGGTAGCACAGGAGGAGGAAGAGGGATATTTTCAGCTCTGTTGCATCGTACTTGTGGCTGTTGTGTTCTGTAGGGACAGGGAAGACTTTCAGGAGTCACGAGCTGCACCTGCAAAATGTAAACCCTCATCAACTGGGAAAGCCTGAGCAGGCTGTAGTAACTGGGACTCTTCATCCATTGCCTGCTCTGACAGCCATCATTTATAAAGAAGAGCTCCAAAACATATTCAGAAGTTGAGTCCTGATGCTTAAAATCATGTGCCCAGTAGCAATATTTGTTTTATAGCAATTTATACTCTTTTCCTCTGTTGCTTGTCATGCAGGCTGTAAATTACCAATCTCGTTTTTTTTTTTTCCTTCCCTCTAAGTGATAGCCAGTTTCATACCTCTTCCCTGGCTTACATCCATCTCTGTTTTCTGGATATCAGCTACTTGTTCTCTCAGATAGTCTGATGTATTAAGTCAAACTCAGAGTAACTGTCTTCAAATGCCATGCATGCTTTTGGAGCTGCCTGCTGCTATTCCAGAAGAGGAATGTCTGTGCTTTCAGTCTTGCCCAATTTTTTTCTTGCTGTGACAACTGACTGTCTAATGAATCCTCCAGACTTTCTCCTTGTTCCTCAGAGCCATCCATGAAGATGTGCATGGGCTGCTCTGGGAGCAGAAAGGAGTGAGAAGGGCCATAGCAATAGCATGTCATTGCAGACATACCACTCTTATAAAGCAGAGGGGAAACCACCATGAACCAAAACGTGAGCTCTGTTTGCTTCTCACCTATACTGTTTGGCACTGGGAGATCTCATCATGCTGTGGAGTCCTTAGATAGGACCATTGCCTTCACAAGAGATGGATTTTTGGGGTTCAGAGTCTCCTGTTAAGACACACCTTTTCTCAGCTCTAACAATGCATTTTCCCTTTCTCTTGCACCCATCTCTTTGTCCTTTTCAAATATTGAATTCTTATGTGTAATTTCTTAAGAAAAGAGGAAAAAGCAAGAGCAATTGATATGTGTTGATGCCATTTAACTGTCCTAGACAAGGTGATAGCATTGAAGGAGAAAAATCCTCTATCAGAGGTGTACATGGTGTGATACTGCACTTGAAGGTCTAGTAAATCTCTAAGAACTGTATCAGTCAAATGTCTTGAAAGCAGACAGAACAATAGGCCCTACAGGTGTATTATCTGGTTGAGTAGCTAAGTGGATAGGGGGACATTTTAGCACAGTCTCTGTGTTGAAGAATCTTGGAGAGGTCTGTAGCTGCTGTTAGAGCACAGCTCACTTGGGACCAAGTAATTACTGTGTAATTTAATACCAATGCAAACAACATGAGCTAATGCAATTGCTCCCCTATAGAAACAGTTTGTCCTCCTGCCAAGTTCCTCAAAGTGGTCTTACAGCTTTCTGTGTCCTCTTGTGCATCTTAAATGAGATCAGTAACTTCCCAGGCTGGCTGTGCTGGAGTGATGGCTCCACAGAGCTGCTCTCTGAAGCCAAAAGCAACGCAATCCTGAGGAAATCCTGCTGAGCAAGGAGAGTTTCTGTTAATGTGTAATCTAGTTGTGATAAGACCAGCTAATAAAGATAAGGCTCCCAACAAATGACATGGGACAATGAGCAGGGAAATGGAGTATGGAAAACTGTGGTTAATCATGACCCCTGGCTGCATTGTTCAAAGAAAAAAAAACACCCCAAAGAGGATACATGGGGTGCATCTTGTTATTGAACAAGAGGGAAAGCAGAAGGAATTGAGGGAAAAGAGTAGGAGGAAAGCAATTGTACCTGTGTGATGGTGAAGGCAGCACCCTGACCCTGGGGAAGGCGAAGAATAGTTTAGTCTTGATGCCTCCATAGCTAAAGAGCCAGAGGGAATTCAATCCCACTTGAATGGGTTGATTTGCTGTGAATGCATGGAGATGGGCTTGTTCCTGCTCACTTTCTGTGGGGGGTTCACTGGAATGAAGGGTCTGGGCAGTGGGGAAGCACAGGAGGACCACCCTGTCCTGGGAGAGCCCACTGGCAGGGGCTTGCAGGGCATTTCAGAGAGTCCTAGAATCATTTTGGTTGGAAAAGACCTTTAAGATCAACAAGAGCAACCAATAACCTGGCACTGCCTGGTCCACCACTAAACCACATCTGTATGTCTTTTAAATACCTCCAGATGTGGTGATTCAACCACCTGCCTGAGCAGCCTGTTCCAGTGCCTGACAACCCTTGTGGTGAAGAAAGTTTTCCTAATGTCTCCCTCGAAGCAGAGCAAGGGGCAGGACAGCACACAGCATCTTCTTTGTACTGGGTGATCTTTAACTCGGTGCTGTTGTCCCTGCCAAGACCACTCATGCTGGGTGAGTGCCTCTGTGTATCACTGCTTTTTTTTTTTTTTTTTGACCCAAGGTGTGAATTAATCTGGACTGAATCACTTGCTGTCTGGCTTGTAAAACTTCACTAGCTTCCCCTTTCAGAAGAATATGTTAAAATCACGAGCTGTGTTAAAATAAACACTAAAAGATAAGTTTAATCCTGTATATTCCCTGCTGGGCAGCAGGCAATCAGAAACCTTATGTTGCCAAAGTAGGGCAGTTCTGTGGACTTGTATTTATTTCTGGCTATGCCACTGTGTGTCAGGCTTCAGCTTTGCTATATGTTTGCCAAAAAACCAGCCACTGACTGGTGCTGCAACTCCAGTTAAGAGCTGGTGAACACGGGTGAGAAGATGGGAAGAAAGAAGTGCATTGGTGCCCTGGATCCACAAGCTCTTCTGAACAGCAGCTGCAACAAAGAGAATGTGGGCATAATTCCCCCTGCCCCCAATCTGTTTTACAACCTGAATGATGATGGTTTTAAGAAACTAGTAGTCTGGGTCATATTTGAAACATTGATCTGGTGTTGAACAAGCTTAAGTGTCAATTAAGAAATTGCTATCTACACGTGGTAATTGAGGAAGAACATGATTCCAAAGAATTGCTGATTTTTCTTGTCCATGAGTTTGTTTCTTGGCTTGCTGAGGTACTGGTAGCTGTGGTTCAGGAGTAGCAAATTAAAATCACTTATGTAAGGCATGGGAAGTAAGGCAGTTGTGGCTCACATCAGGAAATGGGAGGTAAAAGCCTGATAAGCTCTGAGTGGCTTTTGCATTTAATCTTATGCTTGTTACATAAAAAAAAATAATAAATAAATAGTGCTGTGGTGACAAATTAAGAACTTTAATGTGCAGCATGGTAAGGAGACATTAATTTTAGCTCTACCATCAGACAACTAGGGTGAGGGTTGTCTGTTAACAACAGGCCAGCAGGAGCGGTTCATGTAAAATCTGCCCCATATCTGTGTCCCTTAGTTCTTTTGAAACTGTTTAGGTAAATAAGCAGCTTTTCCCAGAAAGTTGGGATCAGGGGGAGAGCTGAAAGTTAATGACTCTGCCAGGCTGAGGCTGCAGATGGCCACAAACAGTGGCACTGGGAGAGAAGGGAACTGTTCTTCTTCAGAAAGGGAATGAGCAATATGGTGAAAATTTAAACACCATGTGATTCATCTGCTTGTTGAACATCAGCATGGTGGCACCTGAAGCTGCCCTGAACTGGTGGATGGTGCTTTTATTGAGTGAAACCATTCCTCTCCTGCCAAGGGCCACCTGGAAGTTATTTGTGAGCGGAGAAGGAAAGCTTCAGCAACCTGTGTGACTTCAGTCACAAGTCACTTGTATTAAAAAAAAAAAAAAAGTTTCTAAAGGAATGAGGAAAGTGTAAGAGACTCAAGGAAACAGTTCAACCCCTTGAAAGGCCAAACATATCATCAATAAGTTGGTTCTGTGGCATGACTTGCTGCTGCCCAGCCAAGGGACAAAGTGCAGAAGACATCCTTCAGTGCCACCATCTCCCTGCCTGCTCACTTGGAGAGAGGCATTCTTTGTCTTTATTTGGCTGCTGTAATGCCCTTGAAAGCAAAATCCCTGGGCAGAAGGTGGTATATTTGCAGATAAATTTGTGTTTGGCAAACCCCCTCTGTGCTGCGGGGCTGTCACGAGGTGTGATGTGGCCGGGACTCTGGGACGGTGCTTCATGCAATTGCACCCGGTGCTTTGTGGCCAGCGCTGACACTTGCTACAGTGTCCTTCCCTCAGCATGAAACTGGTGTCTGAGAGTTCAAAAAGAGAGCAGTGCTGGCCAGGTTCAAGTATGAAGAAAGCAAAACAAAAACTCAGTGGCCTCCTGTGACTCAAATGGGCAGAGCTCCTGTGCTGGAGCACGAAACTGCGCTCTTTGGGTACCTGCTTATCCTTCTTGAAGCTGGGACAGGAGAGCAGCCCAGGATTCAGAGAGCAAAGCAATGAGTTCCCTTTGCTCCCAGCTGCAGCAGCCTATGTTGTGCAATGCTGCACCACAACCAGCCCTGGAGAAACTTGCTTTCCAATCCAAAGAAGTGTTCGTTTTTTTGCTCTGACACAGCAGGGTTGGTGTTTCTTTTAACATTACTGAAGACAATGTCTGCCTTGCCTTTCCATGACCTTCAGTGTGTGGCTTCGTGTTAAAATTTCCATCCCCCCACATTGAAATGCTGGCATTAAAAAGAAAAAAAAAAGATTAAAATTCCTTTCATTTAAATCCCTAATAGGGAGCCTTAGAGCAAACTGCCCTTCAGATGTGGGATAGGGCTTGGCTGGTGCTCCTGGCTCTGGGCTGTTCACCTGGGCTCTGGTGGCATCACGAAGAGAGGGTCAAGCCCACAGACCTCCCACCCCAACCTGGTGGTAGCAGAATTTGGGTTGGAGAAAATGTTTGGAGCTGTGCTTCCCAGCCTGAGGTACTTCTGCTCTCCTGCTGTATAATGGGGCTGATGATGCCAAAACCACTGGCATCCTATTTCTGTCACAGCTGCTCCAGATGTGTCCCTCATTCTCAGCATGTGCAATGCCTATCTCTCTCTCCAAATGTGTCACAAGTAATAATTAATAATGACATAGTCCACCAAATCTAGTGCTGATTTAAATTCCCAGTTGCAGGGAGCCTTCCTGGTTTTCAGGGCCAGATCCCTGGCTCAGCATCCTCCCATCACCTGAAAGCAGCTTTTGGGGAAAGCATGGGGGGACCATGGCCCTTCAGGTGAGGCAGCAGCTGATGGGGGTCAAGGATTGAATCTATAGCCAACCGAAGTGAAGGTAAATGTCCAAAGGTGCCTTGGGAGAACCTGGAGCAGAGCTGCAGGCAGCAGACTGTCAGAGAGCAGCCAAATAAGCCTGAATTTGTGTGTCACTCCTGAACGAAGATATCTTTATGAAGAGGTTCAACAGCTGGGTGATAAGGTGTGGTGCTGCTGTTTAATGTGTGTCTTGGGAGTGCATGGAGGCAGGAGGCAAAGCCAAGGGTTTCCACCTCACTGGAGAACTGCATTGTCATTCACCAGCATTAGCTGATGGCTCCAGCACTGAGATGAGTGGGACAGCTGGGGGTAGTGGGCAACAAAAAAGCAGACTATCAGATTCGAACATAGGTACAGATGTGTGTTAAATGCCACCATGTGACAAAATGCCTTTGGTATTAGTGACTTTGCCTGAGCAGTTCAGAGGCTGAATGGCTCTGCTGCTCTCAAGCTGAGGAGATAGTGATGCTCTTCATACCGAGAGGGATTTAATCACACATGCATGTTAATGTGTTATAAAGCACCTCGGGGCATGCCCTGAGCTCCTGCTTTAGAGGGAGGAGAAATTCCTTCTCCTCCCCCGTGGGAATAAAGAGCAGCTGCACCCATGGCCAGAAATGCCAGCCAGGCTGGGGGAGCATCCAGCACCTTCTGTGGGGTCCCTCAAAACAAGAGTAGCTGGAAAGGGGAGAGAGGGGGAATGTTTAGGGAGATACTGAAAGGTGGAGGGAAGGAAGGAGATTGGAGCAAGGTGGGGGTTGGTCTCTTCTCCCAAGTAACAATTGAAAGAACCAGAGGAAATGGCCTCATGTGTACCAGGAGAGGTTTAGATTGAAAATTAGGAAAAATTTCTTCCCCAGAGGCTTTTCAGGTACTGTAACAGGCTGCCTAGGGCAGTAGTGGGGTCACCATCCCTGGAGGTATTTAAAAGCTGTGCATATGTGGTGCTGATGGTTTAGTGGTGGATGTGGCTGGGTTTACAGCTGGACTCGATCATCTCCAGCAATCCCTTCCAACCCTTAAGATTCTGTGATGCTGGGTGATTGTATGATCCGAAAGATCTTTCCCAACCAAAAGTGAGGCAGGAAGGTGAAAGCTTTGCCGAGAGAGCTGTGCCAGGGAAGAGGGATGTCCTGGTGGGATTGTGCAGGATCCAAGTCCCTGAGGAGCTCCAGTCCCAACCTGCTCATTTCTGTCCTTGTGTCTTTGCCCCTTAGAGAGGGAAAGGCTTCAAGTGAAAGAATAAGAAACACAGATGGAATTGCAATTATTTGATACAAATATAAAATTAAACTTCCTTGCTGGAAGTCAGGACTAGGCCAAGCTGAACTCCAGCTCTTACCTTTAGCACACTTTTTCCATAGAACTGTGAATAACTATGTGTGTGTCAGATTCTCTGTCCATAAACTCAGCTCAATGGTATTATTCCTTTAACTACCTCATAGATGTGTTGTGAAACCAGTTATTTTTTAGATTAAGCTTGCTGCATGTTAAATTGTACTTGATGTATTGCACTGGGATAATCTAGACTTTCAAGAAAGGAAAGGAGTTTGTGCACTGGAGAAGCTTCAGAGATGTCCCACTCACTGTACCTGAGCCAACTGGCTGGCTGTGTGGTTCTGACAGTACTCTAAGATTATGAGAATTACAATATAATTATTAGAACTCCCATTTCAGAGAATCAGGTCTGATGGAAATACAAAACCAGTGGAATAACCCAGCTTTTGCTTGCTGCACTCTAGATGTGTGCTGTGTGATTTGGTCTGACAATTACCCGGTCACTCAGCTCTCACCTCCATCCTCGCTAGAGCTTGCAATAATCTGATTGGGATATGGTTCAACTGCATAAACCTTGCCTTGGTTTTTTTGTGCTGCTTTTTTATTCCTTCACTGTATATCTCACATTCTCTTGCTCTCAATACGTTCACTTTTCCTGCTGTACTATGAATATTTTCAGAATTATGCTTAAGAGTCATCACTTCCATTAGTTTCTCATCAAATGAGTCCAGAAGTCTTCACTTTCCCTGATCTAAATGGCCTCAGACCTCTCTTTTTCCTCAGAAAATGGCTAAAAATGTTCCTTTCGATCCTTCGTGTGCTCTTTCCTTACTATCAAAATATCAAATGGACTTATTATAATATTACCTTATGTATCTTGGTAATTAATTATTTTTCTTCCTTCTGTAAGCTAATATGATTTCAAGGATGTGTCGTTTTGCTACCTAAAAATATCTGAGGCCTACAAGAAGCTGATAGGGTCAGTTTCAATAATTAGATTTCTGCTAATGGCAAATATAATGCGTAAGTGTTATTAGCTTGGTTGCCATTTTAGCTGAGTATTTATCTAGATTGAAAGTTATCACCACTTCATTATAACAGTGGTCATAATCACAAAGATTTCTTGCATAACCCAGTGCTCCCACACACACACACTTGTGATGGCCCATGTGGTGCCAGGGACATCCCTTCTTCTGGGAGTGATTCCTG
>NW_009951948.1:549266-559848 GCF_000747805.2 Chaetura pelagica | reverse complement strand
CCCCCCCCTTAAAAAACGCCAAAACAACAGGGTTTGTTAAAAACAAACCATTTAGACTGCAGAGAAATTTGTATGTACTGAAGTTTGTGCCCCAAAGCTTCCCAAGGTCAGGCTGGATGGGACTTAGAGCAACTTGATCTAGTGAAAGATGTCCCTGGCCATGGCAGTGGCACTGGATGAGCTGATCTCTGAAGGTTCTTTTCAAAGCATTCTGTGATGCTGTTTTTCTGTGGTGGCCGAGTGGTCTCTCACCATGATCACATTTCATAAGTCTTCTGACTGGCCTGTCCTAATTTGTACCTGTGTCACTATGGGCAGTGGCAGCAATAAGGAACTAATAGAAGCACATTCACTGAGCAGCACCTGCTCTGGCATCTTATGGACGGGGCAGGAGAAGTGATGTGTGTATATAATGAAAACACACCCTGTCAGCATGCAGGCAGACTTAAGAAAGTAGAGGCCACCTCAGTCAAGTTGTTCCTAGCTTCCAAGTGATGGATTTTTCTACAAGCCACATAAAAAACCAAACCAAAACACAACAAACAGAACATGGATGTTGCACAAGTGCAAAAATCTGGGGTTTTGGTTTGGGTTTTTTCCCCCAATTTTGTGTGGTGTTAACTAGAGTTCTTCTGCTCGGAACATTTCAAGAGAGCTAGGTTAAAACATTTCGAGAGAGACTGTTTGAAACACATTGTGAAAGATGTAGATCAAAAATCTGAGCGCCAGGGACTGCTGAAAGCCTGTCCTGAGCCATCCCTTTGCTGAGTGGGTGGCGGTTTGCCTTGTGCAGACACGAGGCTGCACCAGGGAGCAGGGCTGTGCAGGAGGGCTGGTACCAGCAGCACCGGGGAGCAGGGCTGTGCAGGAGGGTTGGTACCAGCAGCACCGGGGAGCAGGGCTGTGCAGGAGGGTTGGTACCAGCAGCACCAGGGAGCAGGGCTGTGCAGGAGGGTTGGTAGCAGCAGCACCGGGGAGCAGGGCTGTGCAGGAGGGTTGGTACCAGCAGCACCGGGGAGCAGGGCTGTGCAGGAGGGTTGGTACCAGCAGCACCAGGGAGCAGGGCTGTGCAGGAGGGTTGGTACCAGCAGCACCGGGGAGCAGGGCTGTGCAGGAGGGTTGGTACCAGCAGCACCGGGGAGCAGGGCTGTGCAGGAGGGTTGGTACCAGCAGCACCGGGGAGCAGGGCTGTGCAGGAGGGTTGGTACCAGCAGCACCGGGGAGCAGGGCTGTGCAGGAGGGTTGGTACCAGCAGCACCAGGGAGCAGGGCTGTGCAGGAGGGTTGGTACCAGCAGCACCGGGGAGCAGGGCTGTGCAGGAGGGTTGGTACCAGCAGCACCAGGGAGCAGGGCTGTGCAGGAGGGTTGGTACCAGCAGCACCGGGGAGCAGGGCTGTGCAGGAGGGTTGGTACCAGCAGCACCAGGGAGCAGGGCTGTGCAGGAGGGTTGGTACCAGCAGCCTGTTCTCTTCCCTGTGCTACGAAACCCCAGGGCCAGGGCTGCCCTGATGGCCGCTGCATACAAACAATGCCCCGATTGTGCCTCGCTGCTTGGACTCTCCTAGAAACACAGTCACTGTGTCTGTATTAATTAAAAACAAAGCCTGCTTGCAGTGCCCAGTCTGTGAACTCGTTCCGGCAGCTGCACTAAAGCAATCTTTGTGGGGACCTAGGCTGCTTAAACTAAAAAAAATACAGGGTCACCGGATCGACTTTCCCTGCTGAAACCTGATGTCTGAAGGAGCTGGTATCACCCTGCAACCTCCTGCACAAACCTCCCCGGGCCTGCCCGGCTGCCAGTGCCAGCCAAGGCCATGCCAGGCTTTTGCAAGCCCGTTTGTTTGCTGTGGGAGAGCTTCAGCTTTATCATCTGTGCGATGACAGACTCCAGGATCCCTGCTATTGTTTGGTTTGAATTGCAGCGATTTTAAAGAGCCTTAGTCCTGGGCCCCAGTCCCACCGTGTCTGGAGCTGTGCGAATACAGAAAAACTCAGGTGAGGCCTGTTCTTCCCAAACCTCCTGCTGAGCTCCCTGGGAGCACTGCTAGTTAAGCAAAGTAGGTCAGCTCTCCAGACACGAAGACCTGCGCAAGCATCAGATGGGAGAGAAGCAAACAGGAATATTAAGCCACCAAGTGGCTGTTAAAAACTCTGCACAAGGGCAATTAAAATATTATGATCCTTTCATGGAAGTAAAGCAGAAAGAAGTGGCAATTGGTTTAAGTTACAACTTTGGAGTCCTGGAGGAGTGTCCTGGGAGATGTTTTGGCCACCTGACACTGGCATCCACCAGTTTGACAACCAGCCTGGGGGAATGTGGACACACAGGAAGGGACAACTCTCTGCTGAGACATCTTTGTGCACCAGGAGAGCCCTGTGTCATCTGCCAATCTGTGGAGAACTCTCCGGGTGCAGAGATGTCCCAGTGAGGTCTGGTGGTGGAGAGGTGCCCTAGACCCATGTGGCCATGACTGCACAGACATCTGCCTCCATGTACGCAGGACTACGATGCACAGCACTGTGATGGGACGTGCACATTTACCCTTTGGCTTTGCCCGTGGAGGAGCTGAGGTGGCTTCCCCACTCCTTGCTATTGGCCTGTGATGTATAAACTGCCCCATTCAATCACTTCTCTTCAGCCATGAACTAGGCAACTTCATTGCAGGGAAAGTCACTGAGCACTCACTGCCACCCACTGCAAACCTTCCTCAACACTTAAATGTTGTGCTGATGATTAATAAAAATAATTCCATATGGTGAGTCATGGGGACAGTTTCATTCATTCATTCATCCATTGAGGCTGTGATTGCAACCAAAATAAAGGTGCCCCCAACTCCCCATTCCCAGGTACTACTCAACATCCTGGCATGGGCAACAGCCATCTCATACCAGGGAAATAAGTGTCAGTAGTTCACCAAGTTAATTTAAATCTGGTTAGTGTCTGCCAAGCTGATTACTGTAAAATGAGTTAAAACCCTAATTGTGGCTCTAAAGACACTCAACTCTTGTGCCCCAAGGACAGCTGCTGGCAGCTGAGTTTGGGTTTTAAACAGAAAAAAAGAAATGAAACAAACAAACAAACAAAAAGAGATGAGAAAAAGGTTACCAAAATGTTTAGCCTTTGTTTTATTGGGTTACAACAAATGAGCAACAAGTTAGAAAAGTATTTATTCAAACTCCCTAGCATCATATTTGTGCAGCGTACTGAAAGGTGGGTAAGTTTCTCAAACCCAGCTCATCAGAGGAACACACTGAATGGCTCTTGCATCCACTCACATTTTCAACCACACTCCTGCTCTCCCTTCTCCTCCTCCTCACACGTGCACGGACAGACACTCCCACACAAAAAACCAAATTAGCAGTACTTGAATAAAAAGTGCACTCAGGAACCTAGGATTGAACTAAAAATTTAGTGGCAAAAGTTAATCAGAAATTTCTGTTGTGCACTACAACATCTAAAGCTGGAGGGCAGACTCTTGGTTATGGTGTCCATCGTTGTACCAGCTGGAGAAACACAAACAAATTCAGATTATGAAGCATCTCAGTTTCCTCACTCCAACCCCTCAGGGGTTGTACTGCATGTTTAAACAAAAAGTGCTAAAAAACAAAACAAAACAAAAATGGCATTCCAGCCAAATCTTCAGAGACCCACAGCTGGGCCTGACGTGAAAAGTGAAGTACAGAAGCTGGAGATTTGCCTTGTAGGAGCACAGAAAAACAGAGATTTAAATACTTCAACCAGTAGCAGGTGGCCATAAAACAAAACAAAAAAGTCAAAACAACAAGAAAAAAACCCAAACTCTAACCACTCCAGAAGGACCCTCCCCAACCCCGTAAAGTGTTTAAGTGGCCTGAAATGTAAACCGGGGTGGAGATCTAGGCTCAGATGTTGATCCACACTGAGACTCCAACAGATTGCAAATCTGTCCTAAAACACTTCAGAAAAAAAAGTCTTCTCTCCCTTCCCCACAAAAAACACTTCCTCCCCCAAGCCAACCCCCAGATTTTGCAATGATATTATATGCAAGAATAACTTGCACCTATTAAAAAATTAACAAAATTTCCACGTTGTACAAATCTGTTCCAGAAGAGGCAGAGGCTGGGCAGGAAAGTCAGTGGGAGAGAAGCTAAGGAGAAACCTATGTACAAGGGCCCTTTTCTCTTTCTTTCTTCTCTTTTTAATGCAGTAGTAGGACTTTGGCACTATAAATGATCCCATGATGATGCTCCACGAGGGTATTTCTCGCTGTGCCTCTGCAAGCGCGGGCCGAGACTTGGAGTCACAACTCGCTTTCTCACCCCAGGCAGGAAAATAGAGCTTTCTTCTATTTTCAGACAGCATTTCCCCTTCAATGTCAGGGCAGTGCAGCTCAGGAGTATCCCTGCAAAAATGGAAATATTTTTAAAATTTAAAAATGATAAAAGGAAAAGCATATTATTTTTGAAGGCACTATGAGCAGCTATTGGAGCTGCCAACTAACACAGCATCCCATTCACATCCCTGCAGACACGACAGCACTGGGTTTTGTATGAATGTGAAGCCTACACCTATCAGGGCCTGATGCTGCAGTAGGATGCTGGATTTTGGTTGCATGTAACACACCCAGCTGAAAACCCCCAGGCACACTGCCCATCCCTCACTGCTTTTACACACTGGCTCAAAGACAAGGTGCACAAGAGTTGAGGGCCATGACTTTGTGACCACAGGACGGATGGTGCTGAAAGCAAGAAGACTTCAGGCCTTTCCTCCCCAGTAAATCTCATTAAATGTCTTTTTTTTTTTGGTCTTCCCCCCCCCGTTATTTTAGGAAATAATTGTACAAAGTGCAAGACAATGGGAAAAAACTGCACGTGCCTGTGCTCTGCAGAGCAGCTCCCTGGCTCTGCTACAACTCCTGCACCTACTTAAAGACTGCACCACAGACCAGAGATTAAAAAATAACCCCAAAAAAACCCAAGCTTCAAATACTCACCCACCTACACATATCCCCAGTTCCCAGCACAGAGCCAAGACTTCACGGCAGGGATTATGTTTGGCATATTTTTTCCCCTCTGAGGTGTAAACATGCAGAAGTGCAAGCACCCACTCAGGCTGGAGCTGCCGGCAGCAGCACCCGGCAGCTTTCCTGCACCAGCCTCCTCCTCCTCCAGCTGGCAGCAGGGCTTACCCAAACCCGAGCTAACCCAGTATTTCACACCTTTTACGAATGTTGCTACCAGGTCTGTTATTTCCCACAAAAGCAGTAAGCTCTGTCTGGCATCTGCAATGCAGAAAGCACCAACACCAAAGGCAAAATTCCTCCCAGTGCCTGCGACCTTTCCAAGAACAACGGCCCCCTGCTCCTCCTAACTCCTTGGAAAATGTTAATTGCTGCGTTGGGTTTTGCTTCCACTGGTTGCAGGGGAAATGGCAAGTCCTCCATGCTTCAGCCTCACTCCCCAAACTACTTTAGGGTGACTTAGGTGTTTAGAGTTCTGGAAAAGCCACAGGTCAATCCTGCACTGGCTTCAGGATGGTGTCTTGGGGCCCAACCCCAGTACCAGGCACCAGGGCAAGCTTTATGGGTGAAAACCCAAACCACGAAAGAAATGAGAAATTGGACAGAAAGGGAGGGAGACCCCAGTGCTGTGCACTTTTACCAGTTTCAAGCACTGAGGAATGCACTGGGCCACCAGCACCGAATGATCTTGTCACCTGCAGGGGTTGGAGATTCCAGAGGACCCAAGACCAGCTCTGATACCCATTACAACTCACACAGCAGAAGCAAGGGGTGACTTCCTTTGGACCTTTTTTTTTTTTTTCTGATGTGAAATTCCCAGACATGGTTTTTCTTTGGCACATCTCCACAGAGCAGAGGTCACAGTCATCAAGAGCCAGGGCATGGATCTTCTGGGATGTCCCCCTTCCTCACTCCCACTGTGAGCCTGGACTTTGGTGCCCATGTCGTGTGCAGTTCTAGCTTAACATGGAGGTCATGAGACAACAAAGAAGAAAGTTTACAGCACAGAAGGTGGTGGTGGGGAAAAAAGTGTGCTTCTGAGAACAAATAAAAGCTCTGGGCTGAGGAAATACTGATCTTGAAAAACCCCACGGGGAGACAATGCTGTGAAGAAAGGCAGCAGTAGCTGCCAACCATGCTGGCACACTCTGGTCCTGCTCTCATGTCTGAGCTGCAATTTGCTGTATTTAATTTAGAACCAGTTTCTGTTTGTCAGGCATGTGCAAATGGGGACAACAGACCTAATTTTGACCCATGCTGTTGGAAGGCAGGCCTATCTCTGTTGATGGCAAGGGAGCTAAAGCATTCACTTGATAAAACAGTTGGGCTTTGTTACTAGAGGCTTTATTACACAGAAAAGGGAGCATTTTCAGTGATGGCTTTAGTGTACCCAACAGCAGACACTCAACATCTTGCAGGTCCCAATACCCCATAGTACAGGTCTCCCAGCCTTACTGTTCAGGAAATGTGACCTGCTCTGTAGAATAAACCCAACTTGTCAAAAGCTTCAGATAAAGACTGAGTATACCATCCCCTAGTCCAGGGATGGTATTTCAGAGCCTGGTGTGAATCCTGGCACATTCTGCTGAACACAAATCAGTTTTGAAAAACGCAGTTTTCTAAGGTGTAAAGTTGTGTCTAGGCTGTAACACAAATGCTCCATAATAGTTTCAAGAACTCCTAAAGCTACACACTGGAATGGAGAGTGACTGAGATGGTATGGAAGAGCTCGGGTTCTACAGAAGCCACACACAGCTCCAACCAACAACAGGAACACAGAGATCAGTCACTGAGAAATGTTCACTTTAAACTACATACATCAAGCTGAGAAAATAGCAACAGTATGAATATGAAAGAAGTGTGTTTCTGAGCTAAACCACAGATCTTTGATAAAAAACCATGATAAAGAGCTACATTGTACAAAACACAGTACAGCCAGCTGCAACTATTCCAGGGCTATCCAGTAGTAAATAGCATAAAGTACAGAATGTGTGGAGGCTAATGCTCTTATTCATTTCTGTATATATATTTTAAAGAAGTAAAAATCAGATACAGAAAACCATGTAAATTTGCCTACCATCAGCTGAAAGCATCAAGAAAATTGAGTTAGCAGTGAAATTTTCACAGGACTGTGGCTGTGTGAGAGTCAAATGGAGAAGTCCTTTGTCAGCTCTTCACTCTGCCTCTTACAGCAACCTGACTCCTTCAGTGCACCAAGGAGTATGATGTTAGGAAAAATCAGACTTTTATATGACAACAGGCAGAAACAAGCTCTCTGTCAGGTCTTATGCAATCTTTGCTTTTGAGTCATACCCTGGATGTCACCTGAGATAACACCTTTTTAATTTAACACCAAAGTTTAAGTTAAAAATTATGTTAAGATAGACATCACAAAGGTAAGAGTGAAAGCTTATCCTGAAGGGAAAAGAAGCTAGCCAGTAGGTCGGATTTTTCCACAGGTCCCATCAGTATGGGGTATAAAGCTTCCAGCTTTTGTGTCACAACACCTGTGATAATGTCTCAGAGCAGGCACTTGTGGTTCTGGGCTGAGACTTACAGGGAAAACACAGGAAAATGAAAAAGACTTTGGGTTTTTGCAAGTCCCTAGGCCAGTATGCTGAGAAACAGTCACAGTGCAGAGGACAAAATGGTCCTCTGATCTTACTGCACAGTGTTGGGGCAGAAGCTCTGCACAAGTGCATCTCTTTTCAGTAGCTGTGTTTTACAACCACCCACAGGAAAGCTCCTCATCAAAAGGATAATCCCAGAAATGTTTAACTGAGATCAAAGTTCTTATTAAAATTCCTCTCTGATAACACTTGAGCACCTCCACAGCCCTGGAGCTTTATGGTCAGCAGCTGTGCCAGGGCACAAAGGCAGGAGATTCACCTCAAACTACTCTACACTGTTCACAAGTGCTTCCCACACAAGCACCGAAATGCAGGTCTCAAACCTGCACTGCTGGAAGAGGGTTGTTGCAGAGCTTGATTTCATGGTACAAGAGCAGATCAGATCCTGGCTCTCCTTTCTTATGTGGCTGCACAACAGTGGCACCCCAGGGTGCCTCTGGCTGGTGTTCCCTTGTCCTTCCTCCTTCAATCTCTGCCATTGCCACCCAGGTAAAACAACCTACTCCTCACATCCCTAATTACCAACTTCTGCAAGGGTAAGGCAGGGCCTGCCTCGCATCGCAGGCTGGAGCTTTGAGATACATTCTGATCCAAAAGCTGTGATAATGTTTCTCAAAAATAGCCAGTACAATTCAAAGTAAAACCACTGCAGCATTTCTCTTTTCAACTCAGACAAAATTTCCAGGAGACTTTTGGACAAGCATTGGACAAGGAGAAAGCGGAGGGGTCTAGACTAGCCAAAAAAGCCTGCTAAGAGAAACTGCACCTCTGCAGGAGATAGTAATTCAGTTAAAATACTGCCAGCTGCAATAGCAAAAGCCTTCTGTGCAAGCATGGAAGGACTTTTATCCACCCTGGCTCTTATGTTTCAATTTTTTTTTAATTTTTGTTTTTTTTTAAATCCGATATATCTTTTAAAAAGAAACTGTGTAACATACTGTACTTAATAGCAACGAGGAGGCCACACATTCTTTAAAAATAGGTGTTCTCACACTGCAGTTGCTAACGCAGGGTGCTGAGCTTTCTGTGGGATAAAGTCTGGCTTAAGGGGACATATTCTGTTTTACCGAGCACAAAATGCTACAGGCTCCAGTGAACTCGATTCAACATGCAAACCAAGAAATGCTGACGGTGCTTGCTCCAGGTTTATACCTGTGCAACTGTGATCAGAAGCAGGCTTCAGGTTTTCAAATAACACCTCTTTCTACATTGTGAAAAGATCATATAAACCCGTCCTTAGAGAAAAGCCCTGCAGCTTGCTTTTAAATTCAAGATCCTGTGAAGGAGAGCTGCTAAAACACCCACAGAGCTTAGTCTGGGGCATTTCCTAAGCCTTTAGGGTGAGCAAGTGGAACAAAGCCAGGATGGAAATAGTTCTCACCTGCAAGAGGAAGAGGCATATTTGCATGAACCACTTCAGGCCCCACAACTTAACCCCCCCCCTCACTTGCATCTTTGTCCTAGGCCCTTCCCCCAGGAACCTTTTGTTCTGAGCAGGGCAGGATGCTGCAAAGGACCTGAGGTGCAAAAACAGGCACAGCCTCTGTTCACAGGAGATCAATGATCTGTTAGGAAGAGGGATATAAGCAACTACCATTCCAACTATTTCCTTGTGCGGCTCAACTGGATGTTTCACATCAAGCCCTGCAGATGTTACAAAGGTTGTTTAAAGGCAGAAAGTTTAAGGTTTAATCACTTATTAGCATTGAAAAAACAAACCCAAAGTCCCTTACCCAGGACTTGATCCACAAGGAGACAAGAAACAAGGCAAACAGCACTAACCCCTCCCTAACAGGCAGCTGCTTTAATTTACAACCAGGATGGGTCTCCCTTGTGGTCAGGCATCCAGCAGGCACAAGGATCCAGCAGGGATGAGCTCCAGGACTTTATACTGAAGAGGGGCAACGGGATGCTGGAAGCACACCCAGACAAATGCAGGCTCAGAGAAACAGGGCCCCACCAGCATTACCTGTCTATACATGGGAATTGTCTCCAGATATACTTTCAGAGTCAAAGTCTGCCAGCTCTGCCTGGCCTTCAGGTGCTGTGTGGCTCCAGCTGTCCGTACAGTCCGAGGCAGCGTCATCCTCACCCACTGTCACCTCCACCCAGTTGACCTCTGCTGGTTCCTCATTCTCCTCACTGCCATGGCTGTTACACTCCAACTTGTCTGTACCCTCTGCTTGATTCCCCAACAAAGACTCTTTCAGTGGTTCACAGTCTCTTTTTGCTCTCACCACTAGCTTCCCACCATTCTCTTCATTCAGTTTTTTATGCTCCTGGTAATGCTGCCGAGATACCTCGTTACCATTCTTTGGACTCTCAGTGTTCTTTGATCCCTTTTTCTGGCTTTGCTCATTATGACCATCAAGAACGTGCTGCTGCTGGTACTGGTCAATCCATTTAAGTGACCCTGTTCTTAGCGAAGACCTGTTCTCTTTGAACCAGCGAACTATTTCAGTTCTTGTCAGCCCAGTCTGAGATGCTAACTGGTCATACTCCTGGGGTGATGGCCACTGGGTCCTTGCAAATGTGCTTTTCAGTAGATGAATCTGTTCTTGGTTTTTCTTAAACGTGGTGGAGGATCCAGATAAAGCACCAGGGAGCTGGGAGCTACTCAGCAGTTCTGTCTGGCTTATTGCACCGTTGAGAGTTCCTTGTTCTTTAGTTTTTCTGTATGATCCCATTGAATCCAAGACAGCTTGCTCCATGCTGTCCCTTATCTTTCTTCGCTCAGAGAACCATGCATCTATCTCTCTCCTGCTCAGCTTAGTCTCCACCCGAAGCCTATCCAATTCTCCTTGGGTAGGAAAAGAGCACCTTAGGAAACTCTCCTCAAGGGCCTTAAGCTGCTCTTGGGACTTCTCTTTGAATCTCTGGGGAGTAAAATCTGTGTATGGGTGAAACGAACGGCCGTGCCGACCAGCTGAAGGTGCTATTTGATCTTTCCCT
>NW_009951948.1:480722-549060 GCF_000747805.2 Chaetura pelagica | reverse complement strand
TTTCCCTAAAGCATCGGCAGGGATATGCACAACACCCTTTTGACTTCTGTACCTGTGGTCACTGAACCACTTCTTGATCTCACTCCTGGAGAGACCCGTGGCCTCTATCAGCCGGTAGACTTCTGCATCATCAGGAAACTGGCTTGCCATGAAACTGGCCTTCAGCTCTGCTATCTGCTCCTTGGTCTTTTTTCGCTCACTGGCAGGTGCCAGTGGTACAGCAGTCAACTTGGCAGGAATCTCAGGCACCTGAACTACGTGAGGACGCTTGGCCTCTGGGGCACTTGATAATGTCTGTATTGTCCTCTTTTGCCCCTGGTTTGGGGCAACAGCAAGTGTAATTGGTGAACAGGAAACTGTTGAACCATTTGACACTGGAGTCAAAACCAGACCGGTCTGGCCCAGTATCTGACAAGGCAAAGCTGTCTGGATGATGGGCTGGGGCATTTTTGCAGTTGTCAAAGGAGCTGGCAGGACGGTGATTGTTTGGGGAACTGCCTGGATAGTGCCATTGAACATCTTCTTTCTTGCCTCCTCCACTTCTTCAGGAGACCAACTTATACCATGCTTCAAACGTTGCGTAGCAAACCAGATTCGGATTTGTTCTTCTGGATGTTTGGATGCTGCTGTCAACCACGATAGCTCTGCTTGTGTCGGGTAAGGAAATTTATTAAAGGAGTTGATCATGGTTGCATTAGTGTCCAGTGCAGAGTTGTATTTGGTACTGTTCAGAGGTACCGGGACCTTGGGGACAAGGTTAATATTTGGTGGTAGCTGTACAGAGGGCATAACGTGGGCTAAGACATCATGGAGAAGGTCTCCATTTATACAAGCAATAGCTTCAGTGGCTTCAGTTATGATGCGGGGGAGAGCACCATCCATATGGTTTTCCGTAACTCCCTCTTCTGGCTTTTTGGGACCCTTCTTGGTTTCCGCTTTAGGCTTTCCCAGTTTCATCACTGGTGTTTTACTTGCACTAATTGCCCCGTGAAGGGAATCATCACACTCTGCATTTTCTAGCCCACTGCTTGTGACAGTGACATCGTTTGCAGTGGCCTCAATGGACTGCTCCAAAACAGTCTGATTATTGCGTTTAATTAATTTCAGTTTAAAGTTAGTCTCTCCTGGGTGGTATTTTGTGTTGTGGTCAGATAAAGAATCGTATTTTTTGGTTGTGAAGTTGCATTCAGCACAGACGTAGAGGGGGTTGAGAATGACATTTGGGTGCTGAGTGTCAACGTGCTCTGTAAATTCATTTAAGTTTTGTGTTGAGTAAGGGCAGTATTTACACTCATAACCACCCTGGGGCTTCTTAGAGGGATTTTCAGTTGGGGGCTTTGCCTCAACCACTTCGCAGTCTTTGACTGAGCTTTCTGAAGGCCAACTTTTTTTAGAGTCCTGCTGCAGGGTGCCAGCCCCCTTCTCTTTAGGAGCCTCTGCGCCCTCAGCACCTTCCTGCTCCGTGACTTCAGAAGCTCTCACCATACAGGGTGTGGTTGACTTCCTTTTGCTAGCCATGGCAGCCCCTGGCAGTGGGCTGTCGTCCCAAATGGTGACTTTTTTTTTTTTTTTTTGACAGAGTGGGCAATCAACTCAATAGATCTTGCAAACAACTCCAACCTTTCTTGACTACTTTACTCTGTTTTGTTTAATGAAGAATTTCCACCTTGGCTGTGACCATCAGCTCCGCCAGTAGACCTGTCAGCTGCATGACACCTGTGAAACAGAGTACACATTGTTAGGCACTTATCTATAAAACACAGATCTAGCAGAAAGCCACAGCACAATATATGTCCTTTTACAAGGCCATTTTGGACAATGCTGAACTCTTTCTCCCCTTTGTCATCAACTTAAGAGTCAGAAATCTCCCCACAAAGCATAAAAGCAGTGGGTAACTCACAATGAAGTGTGCCACAGGTAGAAAATGGCTTTGAAACAAATAAAATGAACAGAGAGAGGATTTTAATCTCGACTAAACTCAATGTGTTTAGCTGGAAAAGAAAGAAGATGCTTCTATAAATACCGCTTCTCTTTATAGAAGCTGCAGTTTCTATTAATTATTATTTTGAAGCCTGAAGATTTGAAATTGAGTGTGATTTATATTAAACTTAATTACTTCCCACTGTCACTTACCTTGTAAATATGTCTGCTAAATGATTGTGGTTACTAATGATGGGTAATTTCTAAATAAAACTATTGGGTCTGCCTTGGTTGTAAAAGTAAAGGCAGAAAGAAGTGTTAATTGAAATCAACATTTTTAAAGGTCTGTGTCTTGACAGGAGGTGGGTTCAAAGAAACTGCAGCAGATCTATGGAGGCCCATCAAGTCTTTTCTGGAACAAAAGCTTCCTTAAAATACCACTTTTCACTCAGTATTGACAGATGTAGCTAGCAAAGGTCACAGAAGCTCTTAGAACTCTTTTAAAAAAGATGCCTTCCTGTGACCCTGCTGATATTCCCGTCAAACCCTGATATGCGCATATCACTGCCTAGAGAATAAAAGAAAAAAAATCAGGTTTTAAGCAAGATTCATATGTTGAAGTGGTTTTGGAAGTTCCCAAATATAAGATATCTATAAAACACATTTTTAAAAGGTTCTGAGATCAACATCAGTCAGCACAACCACAAAGGAAAACCACAGCAGCTGTCTCATGATCTACCTGCACTCATTGGGATGCATGGAAGGAGTGGAATTTAACTGTCATAGCAGTCATCAATGAAAACAAACTGATGACAATTTCCTGTTTGAGAAGATGCCTTTTCTAACCAATGCTTAACTTGAATTTGCTACTCTTCCCAATCAGACAAGTTTTGGATTTGTAATACATCCAGGCCCAATGAAAAAGACCCAAAACTCTTCTA
The DNA here is from genome assembly GCF_000747805.2 of Chaetura pelagica. Classification (NCBI taxonomy): domain Eukaryota; kingdom Metazoa; phylum Chordata; class Aves; order Apodiformes; family Apodidae; genus Chaetura; species Chaetura pelagica. The sequence goes on along the minus strand of NW_009951948.1, from coordinate 546,199 downwards.
CAGACAAGGAGTCTTTAGCATGAGCAGAGTAAGTCACTAGGGTTTACAAACTGGAGGAAGATGGAAAGTGGACATTTGCAGAGCAGACCTGCATTGATTTTTGTAGAAGTGTATTAGATGAAGATCTAATGAAAGATGTCCCTGCCATGCCAGAGGGTTTGGACTAGGTGATCTTCAGAGGTTCCTTCCAAAACCAATTCTGTGGTTCAATGATCTCATGTCTAACCAAACACAGATTTTCTTATTGTGAAACTTGTACCTAATAAGCTGCATCCAGTGCCCAGCAGATGTGAAGACCAAATAAGATAAAATCCCACTGCAGATACATCTGAACCCACCCAACATGAGCAGACAGTCCATAACCACCTCAACCTCTCTCTTGTGCACTGGCATGAGAGCCAGAAATAGTTGTTGTAAAAGCAGCTGCTCACTTCTCAGTTCTGTTTGCAGCTGATGAATACTCTGCAAGTCTCTAGAGTGTATTTCTGCTACTCTGCCTGTCACAGGTCATACCACTCCTGTATATACAGCAATCCTAAATGCCAGAGGAAGCAGCTCCAACTGGGAAATGAGTCATGATGGCAGCTTCCAGCTCCATGTACTCAAAACTCAGCATGAAGCAACTCTCCATATATGAAACACTTCATACCCAAATGCTCCACGAAGCACCTTCTTGTGAAATGCAAGCTGTGAAGCACTAAACACAGAGCATGGTGGAGATCCTGTGCACACCTTGTTACACTGCAGATGTGCCAGTGTGACCACCCAGTGCTCCGCATTCACCATCACCTCCACACCTCCCAGCCCTGGTGGAGACTGGGGATGCTTGCACATACTTGCTCTGTTTCAGTGAAGTCCTGGAGCAGCCGGTTGACTTTCAAGGGTGCATTTAAGCTTCAGGCATTTATCTGGAAAATGGGGCATCTCTGCTCAGCTCCATGGAGGAGACATGGGGCTGTCCATGTGCTTATGGCTCTGCCTCAAGCATCTGGCTCAGTCAGAATGATATGGTGCCATTTTGCTCTAACTTGGGACCACCAAAATTATCATCATCATTCCTCAAAGCAAGCACCTCTGAGCCAACATCTCCTCTTCTGATTTTTTTTTCTTTTCCCTTTTAATAATAAGGCAAGCAGATGAACAGTGGAAGAAATGGTGCCTGGTTTTCTACAGATTTGTGCTGACTAAACTGGATTACACTGAATATTCTGCTATTTCCACATATTCCTTCAAAATTCCCTTCAAATTCCCCTCACAATTGTCCTCCTGCAGAGTATTTTGGCTGTGATCTGTAGCTTGTGTCCCACTGCACACAGGATCAGAAGTTAAGAGATAAACATGCAACTGTCCAAAGGCCACCCACTTTTAATGATGCCTGCAGAGAATTAGTTATCTTTGAAGCTTCTTCTTTTGTAACAAACCTGACTGAAATGGACCAAAAGATGTGAGAAGGGAGCAGAATGGGCTGTGTTAGCCTGGCTGTTGCTGGAAATAAGGTGAAGGTGGTCAGGTCACCTCTCTCTACACTGCAGATCTCACTGCACTTGAGACTGATTTTCATGGATGAGGGGAGGTACAAAGTAGGGCCCTGGGAATATGTGGAGGAGAAGAGGATGTAGCCAAGACTCCCAGGATACTCCTCTGTGGCTTGTTCTCCCTCCCAGATACAGCTGCACCTAATGGTCTGCTCTGTTTCCAGTGAACGACCTTCTGCAAAAGTCATGTGGCAATATCAGCAGAAGGAAGAAAAATAAAAAGACATTAAAGACAGAGCAAGGCTCACTTACATTTCACTGAATTCCACCACCCTCCCAAGGAAGAAAGAGATAAAACCAAAAAAGATAGAGGAATGGGATGGGAGACAGTGGAGAATGAGAAACAGCTAGGCTGTATCTTTGAATCAACCAAAAGTTTCTTAAAAGTCAGACTATAAGTTTTGAATTCCCCAATCTCTGGAAGCTCAGTGAGTTCTATGCCACATTAGGTTGCTGGGCTGAGCTCCCACACCTCGTGATGACACAGGGATCAGGCCCAAGCAAAGATACTCTGATACATAAGAAGGGTAAGGTCCCTCCAAAACAGATATAAATGGGTAGATGGATGAAACATTCTGCCTGCTACCATTTTACTAGAAAATTGTACAGTTTGTTCCTCCTGTTTCTCTTGCATGTCCTATTCTATAGAGTGTTTTTCTGTATTTCTAACTACTGTTTGGTAACTCCACACTCTGAATAGTTTTTCTGCTACATAAGAATAATTAATCACTGTATAAATCAAATCCAAGTGAAATGTTTCTTTTTGGAGGGTCAATAACAAACCAAGTAAGGTTCAGTCCAACACATGCAATTTTGGGAAGCATGGGAAGACCATGACCAGTCAGAGATCATCTTTGTCCCTTCAATCTGTGTCCTGAAAAGAGGGGGAGGAAACAAGACCCAACACTTGGGTGAGTGAGGAGAATTTACTGGGACCTCCAAGCCATGGCTCCTCCAGGACCTGGGTAAGGGTGTCATTTGGGATAAATCAATACACAGTTGCTGTGGAGGATGGAACGTCACATGGCATCTCCAGGAGCCACAAGGTGCACATTTGCCATGTCCCATCTGAGGACATGAGAGAAAGCACCAAGAGCAACTCACAGCTTTCAAAGGTGAGCTGCTCACTCAAACATAAAAGCCTCAGTGGACAGCTTTAAATAAACAGTGTGGCTCTTGACAAAGCTGCTAAATTACTCCAGCTCCTAAGGAGAGAGTTGGGTCTCCTGGTAGGTCACTCTGCTGGAGCTCAGCTGACAGAGGAAAATGCAAAACTGATCCCACAAACCTCTGGATTTCACCTGCAGATGGTTGATCCTTCAGCCAGTGATGACCCCCAAAATTTGGTGTGAGGGAGAGAAGTGACCCCTCAGCAACAGCCAAGGCTTAGCAGCCAGCACCTTGTGATTGGAACCTGAGCTACACCTCATCTGAGCTGTATCCATGGCACACGCGACCTTTCAAGGACAACATTCACAGCTGGTGCTCAACAAATGGGCCTGCACCAGGGACAGGACAACCTCTATCCCTAAAGCTGGCCTGCTTCACTGTCTATGTTTCATTACAGATGGGACTGTGGAGAACTGACCTATTTTGGCTGCTGCTGCAGTGGGGTGGCCACAGATGTGGGGTGCAGGGCTGCTGCTGGCAGCTACCCTGGGAGCAGTCCCTGGACATGGACAGGGAAGGCTTGTTGTGCCATGCTGCTGGAGGATGAAACAAGTAAAACCACCTAGGTTTTTTTTTGTTTGTTTTTTGTTTTTTTTTTAAAAGATGAGCAAACTCACAAAGCAGCAAAAGGCAACCAGGTGAAAAACAGAAGTGCTTGTCTCTGAGCAAACAGCTGCCATTGTGAACAAGGTCCAAACCAAACTGCAGAGAGCCCCTGTGCAGGAAGAAGAGCTTTTGATTTACTTTGCTTCAGCAAAGCCTTCCAGGATGGGAATTTACAGGTCAGAAGCAACATGTTCTTATAAACCTGCCTTCCCAAAAGTGCATCACAGCAGTTACAAGCAAGGCTCTTATCTGTTTTTTGTTTTTTTTTAAATCTCTGAAATTTGTTTAGTTAATGAAATAATCCAGTCACAGTCCTGTGATCTTTCAAACCCCTGTTAAAAGGGCTCTGGAGCATCCAATGTGAGAATGAGATGGTATCTAATCTGGCAACTTCATGTGTAACTGAGGAAATGACACATTATCTACCTGGTTGCCTGGCCTCAAACTGGAGAAACTGAGGGGAATCACACAGGGAAAACAAACCATGCCTTTAAGCCTAGCTGGGACTGGAAGATGTTTGCCTGTGTAGCAATGCCACCTTCTAGCAGGAAAACACAACTGTATAGCTCAAGCAAGTGGCTGGAAAAAATAACCCAAAAAGCTTTCTCTTGCTGAATATTGATATCTTTTCATTCTCTGACATCTTTCCCTTGTGTGCATAGCTAGCTTGATATTTCTCCTTCTGCAAAAAAGCAAGTATTTGGGTAGAGACTGAACTCCTTTTCTGCAGTGCTGTTCCCACACAGGCTCCTCCGAGGTGGTGGTAAAGTGGGAATTTTCCATGGCAGCTGGGACACAGCCCAGTTGCACAAAGCATCAAACAAATCCCTGTAAGTGATGGCTGGGGAAGTGGTAGGACAGTGGAGAGACAGGGTGAGATGCTGTCTGTCTTGTCTCATACCCCAGAACACAAATGAGTCTGAAAAAGGCTGTCCAAAGACAATCAAATTTGAAGGGATGTCAAATTAAAAAAAAAAAAGGAAAACATTAACTTTGGCAGAAAGAGAAAAAGCAGACCAGAAAAACAGTAATACAACAGAGGCTGAAACAGGTTGAACCTCCATCCAGTGAAAATGGATCTTTACTTTTCACAGATATACCTTGATTTTTTTCTTTATAGAAACAAAAGGCAAAATACCACCGCCACAAAAAAACCCAGAAAGTAAAACACTTCAGTGACACTTACATGACTTGTCTGTAAATACTTTCTTACTTTTAATCTCACTTCATCATTTGCTTTGCCCTGTGCTAGCAAAGGCTTCCCAACACTTGGCTGCATCCAAAAATGAACAGCAGGAAAACCACCACCACAAGGATACCTGCAAATCAGTGCAGAAATATAAGGGGTTTGATTTGCAAGAGCCAGCTGATGTTTAAAGAGGATGGAAGCATTTTATTGCTTTGCTTCTCAGGAATTCAGTCTCCATGAACAGCATCTTTGATCCACAAGACAAGCAACAGTAAATTATGCCTTCACAACCAAACTAAAGCAAAAAACAAAAAAACCCCAAAAAACCCAAACCTCCCTAGCTCCCCAAAAACTCTACCCTGTGTCTGAACATGATGTTTAGTACTACAAAGGTGCAAACCTCTCCTTACAGCTTTTCCATGCTCCTTCCCCAGCTGGAGGAGCAGTGATGGTAACACAGGAGGTGCTCAGCACCAACTGAAGCTCACTAAAAAGGACTTGTTGAATAAGTCTTTCAGTCCCTCTTATTTTTTTGGATACTACCCCACTTTGCAAGTGGATCTCAGCAAAACTGTAATGTGGATGTCACAACACTACCCTCAAATGCCAGCCAGGCCCTGCTGCCCACTGCCTTGTGAACACCACAGACTGCTTTTAAAGCAGAGACACCTCCTGCACCACTTTTTACCTGAGCTGAAGAATTTTCCACCCCTCCCAGAACATAAAACCAACCACACCACAGTGCTGCATCTCTTCTGCATCTTTTCTGCATCTCAGTGGATCCATTCATTTCTGGCTAGGTTCAGTGATTGTTCCCTTCCTCTCATTACCTCCCAAGCTTGTGGGTCCCTGGCTCCTCCAGGACTCAAGAGCAGGTGTCTCTGGGAGCATGTCTGCTTTTAATGCTTGACTCCAACCTGTGTGGCTGCCCAGAAGTCATGCCCATGGAGTTTAGAGCAGAAATTAATTGATGTGACTTGGCAGCATCATAACTCCCCCACGACCATCTACTCTTCATCCATGAAGGCTGCAGCAATGAAAACATGTGCAGCACAGAGCAAAGCTGTCATCCTGCTCCCTACCAAAGGTGCTGGACTAACATTCATTAATGCTGTGGTAATATTATTCTCCTACTTTTGAAAGGATGAGAGGAGATTTGAGATACACATTTCATGGTGCACAAAAATAACATGCCAAGGGTGATGTTTTTCCTTCCTTACAACTGTTTTTAGCATGCAGCTGCTACAGTAATATCAAAAAGCACATCAGCTAGCACAGCAAAAAAATGCTGTTGCTCTCCACTGTGATAAAACACTTAAAACATTGCTTAATTATATGCAGGAGAATAAGCAGAAGCAAACCAGGGCAAATAATTCCTGCATGATGGATCAGGACTGTGATGATTTGCAAAAGAAAACTACAGAAAAGCAGTGAACTACAGAGCAGAGCTTTTACAACAGCATTTAAGTCACAGCAGCCACTTCTGCTGTTCTTTGTAAGCTGAATAAAACACAATTAATGGGGAGGTATACAGATCATTACAGCAATAATTTTTGCTGACATGTGAAAAAAAAATTTGAAAGTGCTATACATTTTCAATTTGTGTGTGTCAGTGTAGACATTTCTAATTAGAAAAAACTTCCACACAGATGTTTGAAGCAGGGCACTGTGACCATGAATTTTTTGTCTATGGAGAAGCAGCAATTGATACTTTTTCTTTAAGTCTCACACCTTTCAAAGGCAATCAGCAAACCAAAACTGCCTCCAAGATTCCTGACTCCCTCAGCAGTGTATCCTGTGAAACAGGATATTAACATGTCTGTGAATGGGGGCAGAAGCCAACCCAGTGCACATCCTGCTTCTGCCTTACGCCCCTACAGTACGCTTGGCTAGAGACTGCAAAAATAAATAGATAAAACAAAAATGTGGCATTTTGGCAAAGATGGGCTGAGAGTAAGATGAAATAGGGTTTCAAAAGGCATCTACAGTAGTAGAAAACCCTGGAGAACAGTGTGTCTAAACCAACCCACATGAAAGCTGCCTCTTCATGTTAACAGCTCAGCTGCAATGTGACCACTGTGTGGAGATAAAGAAAAGTATTCTGGAAAACACAGGTATTCTGGAAACAAGCCCCTCTGTAGACTTCCCCAGAATAGGTTGTGTCAGGCAGTCCTGTGCAATAGGTATATCTCAGAATATACCTCTCACAGGCTACTCTTTTGTACCAAAATGTTCTCATTCATGCTGCTGCAAAGCCAAAGATATGGGAAAAACGGTGAGTTTTCTGTGCTGCACATTATATGAAAGCAAGTGGCCAACCCCTTCCCAGACAAGGGGAAACTGAACATCCTGTGCTGTGAATTTTCTATTATAAAGTACTAATCTGCAATTGCTGGCTTTTTTTTTTTTTTTCTCTTTTTCAATGCAGACTTAAGTTTAGTTTCTAAAATCTGGGTTAGGCCTGATTTTAGCTTTTTTTTTCTCTCTGGAAATAGAATAATCTACCCAGGATGAAAAACATTACCTTACATGCTGGTTCATGTCCTGAACCAATATTTATATTGTAGCAACGGCCCCTTGGCCCATACAAAATGGTGGCCTTAATCTCAGGTCTAGCCAGAGATGATGACCATCCAGGAGGACATGCACTGGAGTGGATGGGGCAATGATGAGGAGGAGGAAGAGCACCAGGGTGCTGAGGTGGGGCCAAAATCCAGGTTGTCTTCCTTCCCAGCCACTCCTTTCTCCTCCCAAAAAAGTGCTGGCAACCCACATCTTGCACACAAAATGAAACGTACGCATGTACAACCATAACTGGCACACAAAACTGCAGCTCCCACTGGTTTCTGAAGTTGGCACAGCCCAGGAAAAGCTTTATTCCTTATAGTGTGGGTTTTGGTCAGAGGCACCTGCTTCTGAGTCTTCCTGAACCCATAGCTTAGCTGATGTCCTCCACCAGTCACTGATGCCCAGCAGCAGAAAGGGATCCAAAATCCCAGTGGCATCTATGACTATGCATGGTCAAAACCCGAAAGTTGCTGATGGGTGCCCTCCTGGGGCCTCTATCTGTCCTTTGGGAAGGAAAAATATGAACTGACCTCTTCTAAGCAAGGTGTAAAATACAGCTGGATACATCAGCAGATGTTCTCAACAGCCACAGGAGGGCTGAACCTCTATCCAGTGCCCTCCACTGGTGGCTTCCAGGGGCAGTGAGCTCCAAAGATTAGTCACATTCTCTGTCAAAATTAACTGGTGGTATGTTGACTCCTGGGGTGGGTACTTGCATGTTCATAAGAGAGAAATAAAGACCAACAGATTTCTTAAGAGAGAAATAGAAACACTATAAAAACATTCATTCTAATTAGTTTAATTACTTGTCTGTGCAGCTCACTGCATCCTTGTAATTGGACTGGATTAAAGTCACTGGATTTAAGCAATTCCTCATATTGCATTTTTATCCTGCACCATGTGGTGGGAAGATGAGAAACTCATAGGCACAAAACAAAAATGATCTGTAGACATCATCTTTAGCTAGGTGGGTAAAACCTGGATATAGCCACCTTTGTTTTTATGCAGGAAAATACAGCTTATTCTGTTTGAATATTCAGCTTAATTTCTTTCCAGGTATGTTTTTAAAGATTGAATTTTTCTAGGAAGGGAGAAGTGTTAAAAGAAGTACTCTTCACTTAAACAACTTTTAAGCAATAATTTCCTTTTTGTTAAGATCAAACATCTTAACAGTAATGTCTGATCCCCTTTATCCTTTGTGTCATCATTCCATGACACTGCCACCTAGATGGGGTACAGTTGCATAGATTTTACTTATTGCTATGCATTTTGTGTATTATTATATGTTCTCTCTCTTCAGATTCGTTGTTATTACAGAGACATTATCACGATGCCTCCAAAGCAGGAAGAAAATGGATTATGACAGAATCAAGATATTTGATTGCTTTACTTCATGTGCTTACAAAACTTAAGTAGACAAGTTTTCCTGCTTTAGTGCTTCTCACACCGCTGGCCTGCCTCAGCAAATTTTTCTGCTCTGGGAACCACAGTACCCTGCCTTTAGTCAGCTGAAAGTCAATTATTTTCAAGTAAAATTATCAAGGCACTCACAAACCCTTTTGCAGGTAAACTGCAAAGGGAAAACAAAGTAAAAGTCACATGTACATTCTGGCTGCCCCTCTTGCATGGCTGAATGGTAGAAATAAGCTCTAACTTTCTAAAAAAAAACAAAACCAAAGCCTTTTGTTTCTCAAGAAGTAGCCCCTAAAGCCCTGCATGCCTTGGCTCAGGCAGCACATCACACCCATCACAGCAGGAAACAGAGAGAGAAGCACCCAGAGAACCTGATGGAGGGGAAGGAGTGAGGGCTGAGGCCATGAGATATTTGGTCACCCCTTCTCAGGAGGTTTTAGATATAAAAGAAAGAGAAAGAGAAGAAATTAATGTAACCAGGATGTCAGGTCTGAACAAGACAGGAAATACATGCAGACTATTGGCCTGCCTGGCCATCACCATGTGTCCAACATGGAGAGCATCCCTTGCACCAGACTCATCCAACACAACAGCAGCACTGAAGGAGTCTACAGAGTTCCCAAAAGAAACAGAGGAGCTCAACCATTAACACAAAACATTAGTAGCTTGTGCGTGTGTCTGTAGCTACACACCTCCCCCTTTGACTCATTCACAATGTATTAGGAAAAACGCAGATGGTTTGTGCTTTATAAAGTTGATGAGTCACTGCACCTTTTTCCTTTCTACCCCCAAGGGCTTCTCTGTGTGTCTTCATGTTCCCCATGATGAGTGCAGATGAAAGGATGAAACACTACAAGCAGACTAGCGTAACATCCCCCTCCCACAGGATGGTTTTAACCATGGTAAAACACCACTATTCTTCTCTCCTGTCCCCACTTCCCTGTACACTCACTTCTGCTTTGGTGAACTTGATGACTATCACCTCAAGTCATCCAGACTGATGCTGCTCATGAAGTCTGAACTTTCACACTGCCAGGAAAAGCTTTGGGACACAATAACTTCCTCTTCTAAAATATTAGGTCTAGCTTAGAATTCTAAGACCTAAACATATTCACTTCCTGAATGGAAAGTTCTGAGCTATTGTGCCAGACGCTACCAAGGAAGCCCAAAAGCTCATTTTGGGGTACAAAAAAGCATCTTGGAGCCCACCACACTGATTGCTTGCCCAGTAATGCAACAGAAACATTCACCTTGACATTTTCAGAAGAAGGAATTTCAACACACCTGCTTTAAAACCAAACCAGCCTGGGAAACAGTCAGCTGGATTTTCACTCAAACACCCAGTGTTCTCCAGCCTCAGCCAAAGAATATAAAACAAATCTGATGTCAGAGGTGCTTCAAGACAGCTCCAATTTTAAGCACATGAACATTCAGCCATTGGCTGACTCATATGGTTCAATACCCTGATGAACCAAGGAGGCAGACCTCAGGCATCCCACATCAAAATGCCGTGTTTCTGTCTTGGGGTGCAAACAGACACCCATGCCTGCACTGCTGCTGCTCGGGGCAGCACGCTGCAGATACCTGTGCCCATGGCCAGGTTGTATCCCCCACTCACCAGCCAAATTTAGATGAATGACCTTAAACTGCTGGCAGATGATGCACGTGTGTTTCCCAACATTGATCTCTACTTAGGAGAATCCAGTGATACAGATGAACACCTGTATTGCTGGGAAAATACACCTACTTCCTCAAAGTCAATTCAGTTTCCTCCAACCACAGCTGATGCCCACTCTTCCAACTAAGACTAAGATGAAAAGCAGGTGTACAAGATCAGCAGACCACATCTCCTGTTCTAGCCTGCAGGAAGGGTGGCTGCTGCTGGTTAAGAGGAATGAGGTGCTAGAAGAAACACTTGCCTGTGCAGTGCTTTGGATTGCTGTGACCTTGGTTCTGTTGAGGGGCTTTTCAATTATCTTGGTGTAAGTAACATTCACTCTCATCTTGACACATTTTACATTACAATTTTGTGCTCTACTTGCTTAAAGGAAAGATTGCTTCAAAAGTGGCCTTTTATCAGACCACAAAAAACATGATTCCACATTTGGACCCTAATGTTGTGACTTCCACCACCCACTGCAAAATAGGTATTTTTTCTGCATCCTTTCCCCTTATGTAGAAATCTGCCTTAGACATTTAATGATCTGTGGTGATCAGAGGATCTCACTGGCCCAGTATTTGGAGGCTTTACAGCTGTTAAGACATATACCCTCACAGCAGGCCTGTGAATTAAAGCACTGCTATTATCCCCATTGCTCAGGTGGGCAATTAAGGCATGAAGAGAGTGTGGCCGATGCTTTGTTAAAGGGCCAAGTCCATTTGCAGTTTGCTGCCACCGAAAGGGAGGGGGTAGCAACAGTGCAAAAAAAATCAGGCCTTATCTAAGATCTTCAGGAGTTCTGGTAATTACATCCAGGTTTTCTGTGCTACAGGCTACTGCTCCATCCTCTGGTAAATTCAGGTTAACCTCCTGGCTCATGAGTTAAAAATATTTAACAGTCCCTGCAAAATGGAGCAGATTAGGTCCCAGCAAACAAGCACCAAGGTGTAAAACCACACAAAACTACCACAACTCTCACTCACCAGCAGGCTTATGGGAGGAAGTAAAAGTCTGAAGATCAAAGGTCTGAACAATCTGCCTTCCCTCAGAAATCACTCATTAGGCCAGGTGCACTTTAGAGCAAGTGGCAGAGAAGCCTCTGTCCTCTGCAGCAAAACACATCACCAGCAAAGTTGCACCAGCTCCTTCTGGTCTTCCTTTACTTCAATGCCACAGTTCAAGATTTCAAATGTCTTTTTTTAACCTAAATTCTGCAAAAAGTGAGTATTGTAGGGTGCTTTTTCATGTGATGAAAACTTTCTAATGACGACCCCACCTCATCCTAAGTCTGTGGGCACAAATCTACTTGCTCTCTTCTCTCTTTCTGGCCCTGGAATAGAGGAGCCACACCTCTTTCAGTCAAGGGCATCCTTTTCCTGCTCTTGATAATATACACTGAGCATTCCTAGCATGCATTGCATTATCCCTTCATCAGTTCCTTGGGCAGCTCTGAGGTCAAATAGTGATACAGTGACCCTCTAAAAGATGCTTAGCTATCCTGTTTTCCATCATTATAATCACATGCTGTGCCTGCTACAGTTGTTTTATTACATCTGCTCTACTTCATCTCCTACAATTCCCACTTAGATCACCTCTGCACGTATTTTTCCTCTTATTCATTTCAAATTTTATCTCAGCACTTTGTTTTCAAAGCTTATTTAATTATCTCTCCGTCTCTTATTAGGCACCCAGACCTCACACCCATACAATACACTTTGCTTTAGTATAATCCTATAAACAGTGTGACACATTCAGCACAAGAGGCAAAGAGACAATAAATAGCAAATCCAGGAAGGTCTTTTGAAACATATGTATGCATCCTCTTCACTGCAGGTCACGGGACACTCTTCCTACTTTTACTGGACATTTAAGGCATTTAATACAAGATGAAAGGCCACCAACTATTATCCATCATCAGAAACCAAAAGCTAGCTGATGTTCCAGATGTCTACAGCATCTGAAGCCCAGAATTATTAGTTGTTTGGAGCTGGAGATATTCACCAAGTAGCACATTATTCCTCTGAACCAGCATTCCAATATCTTCTGTCATCCAACAAGTAAGCTCCCAATCAAATATTATCTTTCTTATGATAATCACAGATTATGCATACATTTATTAAAAAAAAACAACAAACCAACAAAACACACAAAAAAAATCCAAACCCCAAACACACAGAGTTAGGAATCCTTTCAAAACTGTACTTGCTTGTAGGAAAAATGCCTGATGTGGGGAACGGTCCATCTTCTCTCCCCCCACATAAGACTAAACTCCTTGCCATGCAGTAGCTGAGACTTCAGGTGGGGCTGTACCCAGCGTATTGTGTGTCCCTCCAGGCGCCTATTAGGCAGGATTGCAAACAAATGCATTTTGCCCCCTGGGAATCGCAGGACCAAAGGACCTTCCTCTTCCTCCCAGGCAGTCCCCCTTGCTGCTGCGATTTGTCACAGGCCAGAGCCGCTGCCCTCTGTGAACAGTAACAGTTTTGCTGTTGGGAGAATTTGGCATGGCCACAAAAGACCTTTGTTCGTGCCAGTAGCTGGGTGCACTGTGCAATCCTTCCCCCTTGTCACACAGAGCTGGATTTCCATTCAAACGCTCCCCGACGACAGAAACCCACAAACCCCAAACACTGTCCCCTCCCCAAGGTAAGATCCTACTTCCCATGTCAAGCACTGCAGGATGGAGAAGACAGAGGGAGCAGTCAGAGCTTTGTGGGGCATTAATTGCTGCAAACTCAACCTGACTTGCAGCAAAGACGGGTCTGAGGGATGGCCAGAGCTCTGCCCTCAGCCTCTTTGCAGGAGTTGGGCTACCTGGGTACTACAAGACCACCTAAATATAAGGCTCTCCAATTCCCAGGTATATTCTTGTCCTCCAGAGGTGAGAAATATGTTGATCTAACAATGTGAGATGTCTCTGTGCCACATTTCCCAATCTGTGTTTCATCTGCCAGGCTCCCTGAGCGTATGTATATATATCTATTTATTTTAGTGCTGCAGCTCTAGGGCACTGCTCTGAATCCATCCTGTCTCACCTTTCCCTCCACCAGCCCTTGCAGCAAGGATCCCTGTGCCAAGAAACAAGCAGCCAACTCCCAGGAGCACTGGAAAAGGAAGCCAATATGGGGGACTGTGGACAGAAGGTGAGCACACCCTCATACAACGCTGCTGGAAAAGACTGGAACTTAGTGGGATGCAAATGTCTTTGCATTTTCATTTCACCTAGAAATAGGAGAAGATAACTGTATCATTCACAAAGTATTTAATATCCCATTTCAAAAGAAATGGGGAAGAGGGGGGAAGAGGGGGGAAGAGGGGGGAAGAGAGACTCTGGAAGTAAATTAAATTTCATAAGACCTGATTACGTATTAAAAAATAGTAAGAATTGACATGCTCGTAAATACAATCAGACTGGCACAATCCATGCCTTCACAGACTTTCCCACAGAGTACACCAGAAAGAAGGACTTGTGTTGTTTCTTCCACTTCTCATTTTAAATATCAAGGGATATACAACAAACCAGTTCCTACTTCCAAAACTGAGCTTGATCTGGCCCATCCAAAACTTGGATGCTTTGGCATCGGCCTGGAATGCCCCTTATGCTCCCAAACCACAGAGGGACTATGTTTCACCCAGAGAGATGATTAGTATGCTGAAGAATAAACTACCAAGGAAAAACAATCAGAAAAAAGAAACGGACACCCTCCCCCCCATTAATTTACTTCTTACCAGTGGAAGTGTTTGCCATCAGAGCACCTTAAAGCATGACAAAGTATTATTGGCAGCCACCTCCTCCGGTCTCCTCCCATGGGTTTTAATCCAGGCATGCTCACTATAGCATGGGCCTCTTTGTCTCCCTGGTGCCTGGATTCCCCCTGGGGCTACTTCATAGTGAGTCCAGATGAACAAACTGTAACAATGATGCTTGAGCAATACTTGAGAAATGCAGAAAAGGAGGAGAACTGCTCCTTAAAACAGTTTCTCACTGAAGGGTATTTTTTTTATTTAATCTGGGTTTCTTCCTTGTTTCTGGTGAGTAGGAGGGATCTCACTTGAAAAAGCAAAGGCTGGTTTATACACACAAAATACTTCTCCCTGAGGGAACATGTCTTTGTTGCCTCCTATGAGGTCAATTGATTATTTCATGTCGCCTTTTGGTACGTCAGAAATCTATTGTTGAGCAATTTTACTCCATTAAAAAGTATCTGAAGAAATTATTTTTGAAGAGTTTCTTGTATATAATTGATAACCCCCAAAAGCAAAGAAATGGAATAGTTAGTCTCCAAAAGGATTGCACCCCAGCAAGTAAAACAACACCATGAAGCAGCCATAGGAAGGCAGAAGCACAGAACCAGGATTCAACTCAGAAGGCAGCCACCCTTGCTGCTATCTAGGTCAAGGGAAGGAAAGCAAGACCTGAGCTTGTTAAGTTTGTAACATCCCATAAGCCTCATTAGCTCAGTTTTCCTCTTATTTAATATGATTCATGCCCCCTTCGCAGCCCATTTCCCCTTCCTGCTATGAACTCCAGAGATCTGCTGGTCTATTGGATAATCTTGCCATTTTTTTTCCCCAAAAAGGTCAAAGGGAAGGTGGAAGAAAAGCATTAACCTCTTTCTACCCATACCTGCCACCTGTAGGCTCTGGCCTCCCTTGTTTGCCAGCACATCTGGCAAGGTCTGTGGAAGAAAGGTGTTACAGCTGTGTTAAGTCTCACAGTTTCTGAAAAAATCCTGTCATTTGGGCAGCCTGTGCTGCCTCTCTAGGCAAACGGAGCCAGAAATCCTGCAAAGCCCTGAGTGTAACTACCAGAGAGCATTCAGGAATGGCTTGATAAACTTTCATGCCAGGAAAGCCCCAAAATTTGGGACCAACTGTGTGGTGTGGGCTCAGAAACCACCTCCACTCAGCGGGAAGAGGGACTTTGGAAGTAAATTAAATTTCATAAGACCTGATTACGTATTAAAAAATAGTAAGAATTGACATGCTCGTAAATACAATCAGACTGGCACAATCCATGCCTTCACAGACTTTCCCACAGAGTACACCAGAAAGAAGGACTTGTGTTGTTTCTTCCACTTCTCATTTTAAATATCAAGGGATATACAACAAACCAGTTCCTACTTCCAAAACTGAGCTTGATCTGGCCCATCCAAAACTTGGATGCTTTGGCATCGGCCTGGAATGCCCCTTATGCTCCCAAACCACAGAGGGACTATGTTTCACCCAGAGAGATGATTAGTATGCTGAAGAATAAACTACCAAGGAAAAACAATCAGAAAAAAGAAACGGACACCCTCCCCCCCATTAATTTACTTCTTACCAGTGGAAGTGTTTGCCATCAGAGCACCTTAAAGCATGACAAAGTATTATTGGCAGCCACCTCCTCCGGTCTCCTCCCATGGGTTTTAATCCAGGCATGCTCACTATAGCATGGGCCTCTTTGTCTCCCTGGTGCCTGGATTCCCCCTGGGGCTACTTCATAGTGAGTCCAGATGAACAAACTGTAACAATGATGCTTGAGCAATACTTGAGAAATGCAGAAAAGGAGGAGAACTGCTCCTTAAAACAGTTTCTCACTGAAGGGTATTTTTTTTATTTAATCTGGGTTTCTTCCTTGTTTCTGGTGAGTAGGAGGGATCTCACTTGAAAAAGCAAAGGCTGGTTTATACACACAAAATACTTCTCCCTGAGGGAACATGTCTTTGTTGCCTCCTATGAGGTCAATTGATTATTTCATGTCGCCTTTTGGTACGTCAGAAATCTATTGTTGAGCAATTTTACTCCATTAAAAAGTATCTGAAGAAATTATTTTTGAAGAGTTTCTTGTATATAATTGATAACCCCCAAAAGCAAAGAAATGGAATAGTCTCCAAAAGGATTGCACCCCAGCAAGTAAAACAACACCATGAAGCAGCCATAGGAAGACAGAAGCACAGAACCAGGATTCAACTCAGAAGGCAGCCACCCTTGCTGCTATCTAGGTCAAGGGAAGGAAAGCAAGACCTGAGCTTGTTAAGTTTGTAACATCCCATAAGCCTCATTAGCTCAGTTTTCCTCTTATTTAATATGATTCATGCCCCCTTCGCAGCCCATTTCCCCTTCCTGCTATGAACTCCAGAGATCTGCTGGTCTATTGGATAATCTTGCCATTTTTTTTCCCCAAAAAGGTCAAAGGGAAGGTGGAAGAAAAGCATTAACCTCTTTCTACCCATACCTGCCACCTGTAGGCTCTGGCCTCCCTTGTTTGCCAGCACATCTGGCAAGGTCTGTGGAAGAAAGGTGTTACAGCTGTGTTAAGTCTCACAGTTTCTGAAAAAATCCTGTCATTTGGGCAGCCTGTGCTGCCTCTCTAGGCAAACGGAGCCAGAAATCCTGCAAAGCCCTGAGTGTAACTACCAGAGAGCATTCAGGAATGGCTTGATAAACTTTCATGCCAGGAAAGCCCCAAAATTTGGGACCAACTGTGTGGTGTGGGCTCAGAAACCACCTCCACTCAGCCCATGTGCTCTCAGTTCTACAAGTTTGAAGGCCCATCTCCTCCAGCACAGCACAGCACAGCACAGCAATAACCCTGCACACCAGGGCCGTGAAGCACGAGAGGCACAGAAATGGCCAGGACCGTGCAGCACCGTGCCCAGGGTGCACTCTCACCCCCACCAGCTCCAGCAAACCTTCTTCTTCCCCCCTCTCCCTTGCCCTGCAAAACAGGTTCCAATCAACCAGTCATTAAAATCCAGTGTGACACTAATATTCAATACTGAATATTGCCCTCATTCCCAAGAAAAGGAGGGGAAAAAAAAAAGAAGATCCTTAATGATATGATTTCAAGAGCCTCTGATTTTGTGACCAGATTGTGTTAATTTAGTTTGTTTCCCAGTTTTAGAATGTTGGTGAAAATTCTCTCAAAAAGAAACAACCAACAAACACCCCACTATGAACTCAGTGCAATGTTGCAGCTCTTTCCATGGCAACCCACCAGCAATGAGCCTGCTTTTCTGCACCGACTTTGCTGCATGACAAAGGAGGGCAGGGAAAGATCCTGCAGAAATGTCGATTCCAGCCTGGCAATCCTGCCACCCCGAGGAACTGAAGACACAGGAGAAAGGCAACATTGCCTTAGCCTCACTGTCAAAACGTGTCTTAGCTCCAACTGTTAACCAGCTGCTTGGTCGTTTGCAGGTTGGTTGGTTTGCTTGCTTTGTAAAGCACAGGCAACATATTTTGTTTCCCAAACAGCGTGGAAAATTACCCCTGTAGTCCCAAAATTGTTCTCTGCACCAGAAGGGTGTACAATTGAGGCAACTGGGCCAGGCTCTTAGACGGTCCCCACATGCAACAGCAGGTTGCTCACTAAGGGATATCTTACCTTAGAGGACAAGGCAGAAGCCTGTGTCACTGCCAGCACTGGCAGGACAACCGTGCTTGGGCTCCCACTGCTGCAGCCAGCCCGGCTGGTGTGAGGGGCAGGCAGGAGCTGGCAAGCTCCCTTGTTCCCTCCAAGAGCCATTGCTGGGTGTTGCACCTGATTCTACTGGGACCAATCTGGTATTGCTGAAGCACCAATCAAACACAGGCTACACTCTCAAGCTTGACTCTGCAACTCCCTACCTCCTCCTCCCGGCTCTTTAACAAATACTTCAGAAATTCAGGCCTCCAGGCACATCCTAGTTTTGGCTATTTTTCAATCTAGCCATGGAGCCAAACCCTTTGTGTAACTGCTTGGGATCCAAAGCTTACACACAAGCCAATTCCCAAGGATTTTCCCCCTCTCCTTTCTTCCCAGCAGCATTCCTTCCCTGTCTTATTACCTTTAAGACTCTACATTAAGCACTATGATTACTCAGACTGGAACAGTCCAAGGTTATTTCTTCTAAGGCTTTATGTGGAAGTTTAGTTGCACAACAGTTTCAGAGGGTTAGGAAATATCATGTTCTACAGCAAGAGCTGATGCTATTATTTGAAGTCACTCGATCTCAAAACCCAAATAAGAAGGTGGGAAGGGGAGAGGCAAAAGTCCCATGGACACTAGTCCCCAAGGCTGGGGATGGCAAAGACCTGAAACCACAGTGCAGAGGAGCACTCATCAGCCATCACCTCTCTTGAGTACAGCCTGGGCTTCAGGCATCTTTTCTGATAAAATTCTTGGCAAAACACACATATATCTGAAGAGTTTCAGTTCCAGCAGATCAGCTGCCTTCTGACAGAGAAACTCTTGCTCATGAACATTTCCTGGGGCAGCTCCTGCCTTAAGCTTTTGTGATATTCTTGGAACTAGATCAAGAGTTACTTCATGCTCCACACCTGAAAGAGGAACCAAAAAAGCAAAAATGAATTCCTGAATTACTTTTGTCTTTTCTCCTCAAAGTTCCTATTTTTTTCATGACTTCTTTGTCTCATGGAAATTGCCTGCTTCTCATCTGGTGATTTTGCTTTCTCCATCCCCACCAAAATGTTCAGGGGATCAAGGAAGCTCAGCCTGAAGAAACCAAACAAGCTACTTGCATAGCTCCATAGTGGTCCCTATGGAGAAGGTCTTATTCTGGATTGGGGAGGAATTGGGCCTGATATGACCCAACGCACTCAATTCTCTCGGCCCCACAACAGTAAATTAAAGGGTAAAAATCAGAGAAGAGAGAGAGGGGAAAAAAAAAAAAGAAACCCTTAGAATTCCATCCAGCTCATGCAGACCTATGAGCCTGCACTGTCATTTGAAAAAATTCATTTCCAAAGCAAAGTTATCTCATGCGAGGTCCTACAAGAGGAGGAAAGACAGCCAGGGAGCATGAAAAGGCTGCAGAGCCTGTAATGGAAAATCCTTACTCAGTCACTGAGCAGTCCTCTCATACCACTTATTAAAATAAAGCAAATATGATGAAACACAGCCCAATCAAACACAACACTGCTGAGAAGTTGGATCCAGCTGCTGAAATCAACTCCCAGCCCCCTCCTTCCCAAGCACTGGCAGTTCACACCAGTTAACTGCGTCGGAACCACCCCTGGACAAGAAGTGATGTGAGGAGACGAGACAGGACAGGTCACCCCATGTTTGATTAACCTTCGGAGCACGGCTGGTGTCTAAATCTTCACTGGTCTCTCTTGGCACTTGCCTAGGTTCAAATACTGCACCTCTAGCTGTTCACTGATGATGAAAGGTGGCACTAAAAAAGACTTCAAGGGTGACCATGGGACTCGGTCTTAGCTGCTTAGTGAGAAAAGGAGCTTTAAGGTTGAGAAAGGCAAGTTTAAAAAGGGCTGTTTCCTTCTCATACTTTATTTTTAATTCTAGATCTTACTCTTTCAAAATTGAATTCATACAAGAATAGACAGATTTTACTCCATTTGTGAAATAAGTTAGCCTAACTGCTTGGGTCAGTGTTTTCAGACCAACACATAAAAGCAAACCACCCAGTTGAGGAAATTCAGGGCTGGCCTATTCATCCTTTAGAAAGGATGAAGAACAGCACTTCAAATTTGTTCTTCTGAAGGTGAAAAAATTTAGTGTTGATACAAAGTGGCAGAAACCGAAAAAACCCCACCTTTTCCAGACTGCTCCAGGGTATCTTCAAAGGCTAAACAATGGGATAGCCCCTGTTGTCCATGGAGCTTGCAGTGAACCCAGGTAACATGAAATGCATCCTTCCCTGTTCACGTCTTGGAATGGTAGCTCAGCACTTCTGCTCTTGTCTTCTGCCCCAGACGTGCAGAGAGAGACTGGGGCAGTAAAGTGGGAGGAGAAACACAAGTTATTTGAGCCACTGAAAGTGGCTTCAGGTGGGATCTATGAGGAATCAAGGCACCGTCTGAGACTCACAGACACAGAAATACCATCGCTGCCCCAAAACCACACACCAAAAGCCCACCAAAAGCATAGTATGAGAGAGAGTGGGGAAAACAGTGCAATAAGAACTCATTCAGATCGAAAGAAAGAAATCAAGAGGGTGTCAGTAGGGGGAAATAATAATAAAAAAAGTCTTTCCTCCTTGGACAACCCCATTTCAAGATGCAGGTACATACACACACAAGGTATGCCAAGCTATACAAAACCACCACACACCATTACTCCTTCCTTAGGGTGTAAATAGCACCAGGAAAGAAACACCTTTGAACCCAGCCCTCTGTTTGCTTCCAGTCCCAAGTGGCTCAGAAGAAGGGCTGTCTGAAGATGCTCAGTAGCAGGTCAATCTTTCCCAGCAGGTAGGAGCGTATAAATCAATTGCTTTAAAATAAAAAATAAAATTTAAAAAACTCAACAAAAAACCCCTGAGGCTCGCTGGGAAGAAGTAAAATTGTGGGGAAAAAAAAAAAGTAAAGATGAAAAGCACCCTGTAATCTCTTTAATGTAGCACTGAAGTTCTTAGGAAGAGAAGAGGAGAAAGCACAGAAATGACAAGAAAAGTAAAGAAAGGAAAAGAAGCAATCAGTCCATTGACATCAGTTACAGATGTATTTTTTTAATGGGCATTAGGTCAACAGGGCATTTTCCATCTGCCCTGCTTAAATCAGAGCTTTGATGATGTTACATGTGTAATTTTAACACAGCATTTATTGTGGTGGGGCAGTAAGTTTATTTTTTGCATGTGAGTTTACATCTGTGTGTGTGTGTGTGTATACATATACGTGTGTATGTGTGTGTGTATATATATGTGCACATCACTGTATGCACATTTGCACAGGGTTTTCCAGAGAGGAAGAAAGCTGATTTGTAGGTAGGTTAAGAAAACAGCAAATGTTAGGTTGCACCTCAACTGGTTTTTCACTTGCTTAAAAGGGGTAGGGGGAGAGAAAGGAACAGGCAGTGGCAAAGGAACACAAGGCATTGGAGAGAAGGGGAGAATATAGTAAAAACAGCTTTGCCCTCAGCCTCTTATAGTTCTCCTGAATTCAGCTCAAATGGTCAAAAGGCCAGACTTGCTGCTGGCTAATCCTGCTTGCAGGGACACCTTCCTTCTACCAGAAGAGCCCTGGTCAGGGGCTCCAGGCTTTCCTCTCCCATGCTGAAAGCACAGGACCTGCAATGGCCCCTCAATCCTGTCCAACTTTCAGTCCAATCTATAGGCACACCCATCTCAATTCTGAAGGCCCAGCACATTGACCAAGGCAGCAAAGGAAAAACAGGTTTTTTGCTATATTTTTGCTAGCAAATTGTATCTACACATCGGCGAAGACAACCCAGACTTCCTCCTTCAAAAAGACTACAAAAAAGGAAAGATCACAAATCCACATCCTGCTTTTCTTTCAAACCCCAAAGTGTTTTTCCAATCTAAATCAATAAGGACTGTGTAAACAGACTGCAGCCCATATGAGTTCCCAGTGAATTAGCTGCTTGAATAACACAGTGGAAGTTAAAGAAGGTTAGCTAGAAGCTGAAGGTCAACACTTAAAACATTGACTGGGCACAGACTGAGCAGGATTGGAACCTGGCTTTCAGAAAACACTGCACTACAACCTTAGCAATCTCTTAAGTTTAATTACAGCAGTTTTAGGATAGGTGGCCGTGGTTAGACCAGATTATATTCTCTCTAAAGTTCCACAAGATCCTTGGAGATAAATGTGCCAGCACCAATTTGCTATACACTTAACTGCATGCAATACACTTAAATACATGCAATGCCTTCTAGTTGAATATATCCTATAAATCCCAAACAAGCACAGAATCTTCTCCTGTCCATTACATTATATGCAGCAGTGGTACTACTCATAATGCTTACTGTTTCAGGAGACCTGAAGACTTGATGAACAGCTGCCAGACAGAACAAGAAAGCAGAAGACATCAGTATCTCTGTGGGGAATCTCCACCACTGGCAGCACAGGTGGAGTGATGCCAAAGATGGATGGTGCACTGATTCACTTTGCCCTTGGGCAGATTAATTTAGGGTTGGAAAAAGGCACTTGAGACCCAACAAGAAGCTTAACATTCACAAGTTGCTGTAAGAAAAACCAAGTGGTTAACAATTTCCAGTGGTTTTACTTTACCAGAGGGAAGATAGAAATAGGGATAAATTTTCAAATTTAATTTTACATTCCCCAGGGATTATATTCCAGGAAATTACTGTTATGTGAATATTGTTACTGCATGACATCTTGGTCCCATTATCTCAGACTCTTTTTGGCATGTATGTCAGATGTGATTCACCATATGTTTGATGACATGCAACACACTGGTTCAAATATATCCTACTAAAGCAACAAGCTAAGAGAACCTTTATTTTCTTAAGCTTCAAGTTACATCTTAACTCAGAAATGCCTCAGTTAGTCACACAGTCATCATCCAGTTTTTAGATCTCCCATGTAGATTTATGTAACTTTAAACAATAAAAGAAAACCTCCCAAGACAGATAAAACTGCTTTTCATAAATACAGAGAAAGACAAGATATGGTTTAACTGTTATCACTAGAAACATCCAACACCTTCTCCAGCATTTTTGAACTGTAATGTAAAGTGGTTTCTCTGTATGATTACTAGGCAGGATTTTTACAGCAAGAAGGTTTTCCCAGATCAACAGTTTTTGCCCAATCACAATTTCCGTGCAACAAAACCAAACAAGCCCCAATCCCTCTCTCAAAGAGCCTGTGTGCTATTTCCTTGCTCATAGGAGAATTAGGAGGATTATTAGCTGAAAATTGCTTTGAAGGTAAAAAAAACAAAAAGTGCTAAATATTGCTGTCTCCATGAGTCAACACATACCTTCAAAACTCCCTACTAACCATTTATACTACGATAAAAAGCTATTTTGAGCAATAAGCTAGATGCTCAACAATTGGTGGCTCAGGAACAACTAACACCACCAAGTGTTACTGTCTCTGACAATAGCCCCTTGCAGGCAAATTTATTTTAAGGTTAAACTGAACAACTTTTGACTCATGCACTCAGACAAATTTTGTTCAGCCCCTTCAGTCCAAGAAAGGTAGAGCTGAGTGTGCTTCTACCCTGCAGAGGGCAAAGAGCAAGCAAGTGTCCACCGGAATGATGTGAGCCTTCAGGAAGAAGAGAACACCCTCCTGGACTTCCTATGGAACACAGCTGTTCTGATTTGGTTTGATGGGTTTTTTGGTAGCAGGGGAAGGGACCTGGGAGTGGCTCAGGTAAGAAGCTGAGAAGCTCCCCCTGCTCCAAACCCAGCTAAGGAGCCAGTAGAGGGACAATAGATGCACCTCAGTGATTAACATACAAAAGAACTCATGTAACACCTGAGAAGGAGCACTTGAGGAGAAGAGCTGTGCTGGAGAGGGAGAGCGGTGCTGGTGGCTGGTGAGGAAGAAGGGGAAGAAGGTGCCCAAGCAGAAGTTTCCCTGAAACCCATGGCCAGATGGCAGCTGTGCCCCTGCACTCGTGGAGGAATGTGGTGGAACATTCCCTGAAGGTGCCAGGAGGGGTGAGCCTGGCCAGTGGACTTGGATTTTGTGGCCAGAGGATTTGCTGCCTGTGGACTCTGATTGTGCAGCTTTGGAAGACCCTGGCTGCTCCCAAATCAGCCTGTGACTCTGTGGGAAGCCCAGGCTGGAGCAACTCTGGACCTCGTGGGAAGGACTCAGGAAGGAGAGGTTCGTGGAAGACTCTCTCCCATGGGAGGGACCCCTCATCCCAGAGTGTGTGTGTGAGGAATTGAGAGGCCATGTGGTGTTCCTCTGTTGTGTTGGTCCAAAACCAGAAGAACTCAATTACTTAACTAGTGCTGTGCTGAAGGTGCACAGAGCAATTTCACATAGAGCCTCTGCCAAAGAGGGTCCTGGACAAGGAGCATCAGAGGAAAGCTATCACTCCTTGTAATTCACATAGGAAGGACACAGAGGCTGGCAGTGTATGCAGATCTAGCCATGCTATCAGGCACCTTTTTGACCAAATAAGAAAAAAATTCCACCCTATCCCCTCATAGGAATGCAAAGCCCCACCCTCCCCCCAGCCCCCCTAGCTGCCAGTTGCCTGGAATAAAATCCAGCCACAGATTAATTTTCAGATGTGTCCCATACCCAAACCTCCAAACTATTTAATGAGACCCCCAGGAGTTCAGTGTCCTGGAATAAAACTGATGTCCTAAGAATTTAATTCAGGTGTCTGAGCCAGCACTCGTGCTTAAACCCCATCAAATACACCAACTATGATGTTATCTGGGTCTGTGCTGTCATCTCAGCAGAGGCTCCCACCAGTGGGAAGAGCCATGGAAAGCATCAGAACACACACTCAGGTCTTGACAGAACGCTGAAGCAAATGGGATGGCTGCTCCTTCCCTCAAATAGATAGGTGTTACCTAAAAAGGAAAGCATAGCTAATTACATGAACTCGTTGAACATCAGTGCTTCCTGAGAGGTTACATTTGGGGATTGTCCCTCCTTTTAGAGATCTCCAGGCTGTGTTTGAGGGAGAGCTCAGCAGTGTCAGACAGAGCCAGCAGGACTGATCCTGCTAGAGCCTCCTGAAAAGCAAAGCAAGATGATGGGGCTGCACAAGAGAGGGTGGTTTCTCGTCCGGAACAGACTTGGTGCTGGAAATCACAGTGATGCTACAAAACATGAGCAAGCTGTAATGCTCAGTGCACCCCAGGAGCCCATGCCAGAGCAGACACTAAGTCAGGACCAGGCAAGGCCACAGACTCAAACTGCAGGGGGTAAGAATTGATGCCATTTGAAACAATCATTTATTGCCAAATTCTGGAGTTTGAAAACAGCACAAAAGCAGCAGCATGTTTTAAGGGAGGCTTTCAATAGAAAATGGGTGGTTGGAATGGCATCACCTCGGTGTTCAGGGTGTTGGGAAGGGATCCTGGAAAGGGACTGCAATTTTCCAGCAGCTGTCGTGCTATCGATGCCATACATCGCTCAGAGCTCATGACACTGAGGACACCACTGCTGAGCCTACAGGCATTTGTTTCAGGCAGCCACAGAGGAGGACACGACACTTGAGCCCAGTGCTCAGTCCCACTGACACATCCCAGAGCACAGCAAAAAGACACAGAGGTTTTCAGGAGGAGAAGCAACATTTTCAACACATCTATGACCAACCAGAGACCTGATGGTCACAGGTGTTCACTGTATTCACTGGGAGACAATTGACAAATTGCAGAAGTCAGATGTCAAAAAGAGGCACATCTGGACTGTGATTTTGGGGGTAATTCACCAGCTATATCTACTAATTGTTTGTGGTTTTTTTTTGTTTGTTTTTTTGTTTTGTTTTGTTTTGTGGTTTTAAGTACTTGCTATGCAGGAAGCACTGGGAAAGGAGAGCATGGCCAGGTGAGGAAGGTAGAGAGCTGATCCCCCATGAGTCTGAAGCAAACCAACGTACTGGAATGACCAGACCACTCCATTGCCCTATAAGTGCTGTGCTTGCACAGTGCACCTAACCTAGGGATGCTGCCTGGAGCTATTCCTGTACAGCCTAGAAATTCCTTACCCTTCTAAGTGACTTTTTTTTGGGTGTTTATTCCTTTTGTAACCAGCTTATGAAACCCTCAAAAACACTCATTCTCAGCCTGAGTTTCTACTTGGTTTGCCATTCAAATGCTCTTTTGGTGTCACCCCTCTATCAAAACAAAGACTAGCTAAGCAAACCACTAAGTCTTTCCTTCCCTGTTGCCAGCACAGAAGCTGTTTGGAGGTTATATTTTCTCTCATCTCCATTTAACACATCCCTGAGCACACAACTGTGCGTGGACTGGATACACCACGACTTAAGAGTAGTGTGGGGACCAGAAGAGGAGGCTGAGGGGATACCTCATTACTTTCTACAACTACCTGAAAGGAGGTTGTAGTGAGGTGGGTGTTGGCCTCTTCTCCCTAGTGAATTAACAAGAGGACAAGAGGAAATGGCCTGAAGTTGCACCACCCCTGGAGATAACAAGAAAACCTGTAGATGTGGCACTTCAGGACAAGCTCTAGTGAGCATGGTGGGTTTTTTCTGGGTTGATAGTTGGACTCTGTAGTCTCAGAGGTCTTTTCCAACCATGACTATTCTGTAATCTTGGGGGCTGAGCACAGGACTTTTTTTTTGCCTGGTTGGCCTCAGGCTTAAGGATACATTGGAGTCTGTTTTTGCTGGGTAAGGAGATGTGCATTACCATTCCCTCATGCCTGCCTGTGCCACCACCACCAGCACACGCGACATGCCAGGGGATGCAACCTGACACCCAGGCTGCCCTATCTGCTTCCTATGCTCAAAACCCCTCTTTGAGAGGTACATTGTGGCAAGTCCTGGCAGCTTTACACTACTTTTAACACAGAGGTTGTACCTGCCATTTCACTGCCACTGCCAGTGGTCAGGGCTAGCGCGAGTTTAAGGTATAGTCAGGAGTTCATCCAAATGACACAACTCAGCCAGACTCAGCTGCCAAGAGATGGTCAGAGATCCTCACGACACACACCCCTCAAGTTTTCACAGACAGCAAAGTAAGATGCTTTTGAATCTTCTCTAATAAAAAGTGGCACAACTTCTATAGTAACAGACCAAAGCTCATTGCCGCAGCCGGCAGCGCTACGTTACACTTCCACTGACGAAGTTTATTTCCTTCTCATAACATGCATCAAAAGGAACATGTTTATAATAAAACAGTCCCTATTAAGGGTGCCCTCCCCTCCACAGGCACATATGGGCTGCTTCTCACCTACTCACAAGCACTTTCTCCAAGTGCCTTGGGAGTATTTTTAGAGGGGCTGATCCTGGCTCATTGAAGTCCTCCAAAATTTTGCTACCGACTGCAGCAGAAGAAAGACCAAAGAAGAAAGCTGCTCCTTCTCTGCACTCTTTCAGTGTCAGAGGGATGGACTATCCATGGCCACTCAGTGAACTCTTTCACTCGAGAAAAAACCATCAGAGAGCAAGGTCACATCAAGATGGAGATTCACTGAATGCTTTACAATACAGCTAAAAAAATGCAGTTCTTATTTGTATGTATATAACAGATAATAATAAATATACAACAATTCAAGATTATTATATAAATACATATTTTTTTGATAAATAATAAATTATATGTAACAATAATAATTAATTCAAGACCATTCTCCATCTTGCTGGAGCTTGAGCTTCCTCCTGTAGTAAATCCTGAGCACTGCACTGGCTCCTTGCTCTTCCTACACACATGGCAGCATCTGAAAGCCAGTTGCCTGAGCACTGTGGGGTTTGGTTCATCCACAGCAAGCCTGGCTGGATTTCAGAGCGTGGCAAAGCCAGCTACAGTCTGGTCTGAGGCGTGCAAGCAGAAGACTGTTCTTGTAGAAGTGCAGACAGGAAACATGCCAGATTGTTTATACCTGAGTCATGACTAATGTTGACAGTGAAAACTAAGACAACTCAGAGACCACTACTGTGCTTAGTATGTATGTGATGCTCTACCCTAACTCTACCACCAGCAACACTGGGACTAAGCACACATTACCTGTGCAAATATCACAGTTGTACTGCACAAAACTATTTGTGATGGAAAGCACATGATACTCACCCCCCAGTGAATTTGCTCAGAGACAGCAGAATGTTCTTCAATACATGAGAAGACTCAGAAGTTCAAGTGCTCTTGCTTTCAGGATATCTGCCTCCCTGATTTCCAACAGTCACCCTGGCAAGTAAGCAGCCACTAAGAAGACAACACTACAAAAAACTACTGACAGAAGCAGAAGATAAAGAAAAGGTCTGGGACAGATGGAGATGGGAGGCTCCAGAAAAACTCATTGCCATTTTCGTCACTTCTAATCTCTCTCCTTTAAATTAACCTCTCTCTCTATTCCATCCATTGATGTTCTTGATTACCAGGCAGACATGGAAGTAGCAGTGTGTCTTTTAAATCAATTGGGACCAATGAAGAGGAAACCAAGCAAAGCTTGCTTAGTTTCAGCATAAGGTGTGAGGGTTTGGGTGAAAGACCTAATGCTTGGTTACATAGAGATTTGGGACAGATCACCAGCTTGTGATACAAGGTGCATGCATGGATCCTAAACCACCATTTAAAAAAAAAAAAAAAAGGCCTTAGGCTTCATTTTGGGAATTCCTTGTTACTGCAGTATCTCTGAGCATGCATTCATTTGAGAGATGTGTCTTTGCTCCCACGCGGGGCTTTTTGCCAGGTTGGATCCACCCTTATCCTCAGGGTTGGGAAAGTCAGACCAGCCAGAGCACGTGTCATGCCTTGCCAATCAGTGTTCCAGTCTCAAGTTTCTGTAAATTGAAAATCTATATAGCACATTACACCTATATGGAGAGGCTGAGCTGGGGACCTGACAGGTAAACTTTGTTTACACATCTGTGTTTGCAGTGGGACCTTATTTTCCCTTGTAAATCACATTTCAGCTTTTCCACTATGACTCCAGTGCACATTGACCCAAACAAAAATATAGGCTCTCATCTTCTACTTTTTTCCCCTCCTGACTAACCTGACTTCCTTCCTCAGGAACTTTTTTCCAGGACAGATCTGACCACCCAGACCCACCACCCATCACAACAGTTGGGAGCAATACACATCAGGGATTTTCTAAACCACTCTCAGCCAGGGCTGCTCACCCACACAGGCTCCTTGCAGGGTCATCCATCCCCAGAGCCTGCTGCTTGCCTCCATGCCACCTCCACTCAGAGACAGCAGTGCTCCTGACCTTCCCTGTTCTCCCATCTGCTTTACTGTCCATATTTTGGCTATCAGCCACATCTCTCTCACCCATAACCTGAAGGCATATCTCCTACATCCCAGCACATAGCCCAAGCAGGATCACTATCTTGTAGCCTTTTTTTTTTTTTTTTTTTTTGTATCTTTCTGAAAATTCTGCTGCAGAAAGAAAATTCCAAGTAGTAATGTTATTTCACTGCCTTCTCACTGCAATTCCCATTCAGCTACTTAACCCTTCACCCTCTAATGGTCAAAAAGCATCACTGCTTAGATGACTGTGTTAGTGACTATCACCCAACCCTTCCCATCTCCTCCCAAGGAGCAGCGCTGCAGGATGACCTTGGCCAGGACATTTGGTTTAAACTTGTCAGCCCCCCTTGCCCCTCTGTGGTTGCCCTGTTGCATTTGTTCACACAGCAGTGCTCACCTCCTCCACTCCACCAGCAATGCCACCACCTTCACCCACCTGCTTATCAGCTTCCCCTACAACAGTCACTGCCTGTCCCTCCACGTGGCCCCTCTGGCAAGGCAGGTCATCCTGCCATCCATCTGCAAAGCCTGTCCCACCTGCTGCCTTGCAAGCCTCACAGAGACCCATGTTTGCTATGAAACCACTCAAATTTGATTTTTGCGGTATGTTCCAGTTCCTTGCTGGTAGGAAATCGAAAATATTCCTTTCCCAAACCTCTTGGGAACCAGCAGTTGACCTGGTGGTTGTGAGCATGTGCTACTCTGTGGTTTTCACTATCCACCCAGAGGCTCTGCTCCATCACAGCTCCCACTATATACGGGATTTCCTTTGGACTGCTTGAGGTTACCATCAGCTACCAGAGGGTTTTAAACAGAGATCAAAAACCTTAGCATACCAAGGACTACAAAATGCAACTCAGAATACCCATACTGTGCAGTATTACCGCAGCAATAATTTTATCACTATAATTTTGATTGCAACAGCATAAATAGGAAGGAAAGCCTTAGTTCTCTCTGTGGCTTGCTAGAAGACTGTAGGCAAATCTTCTGCACCCTAGTTTATATGCCTGGGGACCGGGATTGCATCTGCTTCTGAGTTATTTAATCCTGGATGCCCACTCATGAGGTGCATGTGGCAGAGATGAGCTGTGCTGCTTTGGAAGGGGGATCTGACACTGTGTGAGCAGAGCAGTGCAATGAGTGGGACATCCTCCAGCCTGGGGAACCATGACAGACCACCTGTAGAAATCACTACAGAAGATCCTCAGTGCACTTCTCTCGCCTCATTTTCTCCATCTAGCTTATGGCTCAGAGTGACTGGGGCAAGGCAGACAACTCTGAGGGTTACACCTGCAGCCTGCCTCAAACATCTGTCCTAAAGCAGGGTGAAACATCTCTGCAAATGGTGCAGCCTCTCAGCTGATCCCAGAAGAGGTTAGACAGCTACTAAAGAATAACTGCTTAACTTACAGACAGCTGAGGTGAAACATTTCCTAGTCTGCCTCTCCAGGGCTACCTTCTCCCATTTATAAGATGGGATAACAGCACCATCCCAGCCTATGGGAGAATTAGAGGCCAAGTGCATCAATCACAGGGACCTGGTGAGACAACACAGCAATATGTGATGGAGGGACTTACAGCCTCAGAGCCCTCTGCATCAAGTCAAAACACTCCACAACCTTCCCCTCCCCTTAGGAAATAAAGGTGTAACCTTCCAAATGAGGTTTCAGTACCATATTAAGGAATGCAATGTGAATAGAGACAAAGTGTGCAATGATGAAATTAATCACAGAAAACAGGAGCTGGTCGGGAATCTCATAAGAGAGGCACATTTATTTCATTATTATATCACAGATGACATTAGGTATCCACCAAGTCCCTCAAGGCAGAATTCTTGCATAAAAAGCATCTCCATTTACCAAGCACGATAGAACTTGCAACTGTTCTATAAATAAAAGGTATTTACAAAGAGAGCTGTTAAATATTTATTTTTTCTCTGAAGGCTGAGTTCTCTGTTCATTTGTTTCTGTTGCAGAATTGTTTGGTATCAAGGAGCAGAGAAGCTCACCTAAAAAAAGACTAGGAACCAGTCCAGAGCCTGACCCGGACACAGCACCAACCTCCTCTACAAGCTGCTGAGGGGAAAGCATCCAACCTGACACAGAGGGAACATGAAGCAAACAAAATGGGAATGATCTCATCCGGCAGGCAAAGGTAGAAGAAGGAACGTCAGTGACAAAGCAGCCATCAATAAATGCTGTCACACTGCTCCTTCCTCACGGAGATGGCTGGGCACTTCCACAATAAAGAAGTTACAATCTTCACTTGTGAAGAGTAACTGCAGATTTGCATTACATTTGCTTTGTGTCTTGGGAACAAGCATGTGTTTCTTACAACTAATGAATTAATGATTTTAAATATTTTTTTCCTTGTAATTTTTTTTTTTTTTTTAAGCTGACAGTTCTGGGGGGAGGGGGCACTGAACAAAAAAAAAACCTGTGGCTCTGAAATACACTTCAGTGCTAACCCTTTGTAGTAGCAATTGTAATAGTTCTTACACAGGGCTTGCCAAAAGCTGGGTTTTAATTAAATATTAAAAAGCTATT
This sequence comes from Chaetura pelagica, assembly GCF_000747805.2. Classification (NCBI taxonomy): domain Eukaryota; kingdom Metazoa; phylum Chordata; class Aves; order Apodiformes; family Apodidae; genus Chaetura; species Chaetura pelagica. Next base: position 514,895 of record NW_009951948.1, on the reverse strand, counting down.
TGTTAAAATAACGTTGCCGTAGCAACCAGAGAAAGCTAAAACACCCCGGTGTTTCTGACTCACAGCATATTAATCAACCACCAGCTATTACAGAATGAGCTCCCCCGCCTGCAGGCGCCGGCGGGAGCCGCGGAACCGGCAGCCCCCCAGACGGGCAGGACTGGGGAGTTTTCCAGGCTCAGCCCAGGAATGACACCCCAGATATTCTGGGGAAGGCACACTGGAACACTTGGGGTCAGTATGTCCCTGTGGGGGCACAAAGAGGGATGGCGCTGGGCAAGGGGAGGTTTTGGTGAGGGGCATGAGGATGGTGGCTCCCCACCTGCCCACAGCAGCTTCTGTGGCTCCTTCCCAGCCAGGCCTGAACACCCTCCCCCAGTGCTTGCCTTGCAAGCAAGGCACTCACACCAGATCTATACCTGTAAAAAATTATTTTTAAAGTATTTGAATTCTTCCTGCAGCAGGTACCTTCCTACCATCAGGCCAACTGCGCAGAACTCTGAAGGAGTGGAGAGTAAAGCCTGTAAGGGCAAACCAGCTCTGCTGCGCATCCAGAATAGCTTAATCTACAGGTTTAAAACAAGACCAAAACCACTCCCTCCACCATCACATTTCATCCCCAGCCAAGCTGGAATAACCCTTTTACACTCTCTGTCCATGCACCGCAAGGATGGCAAATTCAACCACCCAGCAGCAAAAGCCGGTTGACCCACAACCGCTGGGAGGCTTTTCCCTGGGGACAGAGCTTGTGTTAGAGGCAGTGGGAATTTGCCCATTGCCTTTGTCCACGCTGTGGCATCACCACGTGTTCTGCAATGACGGGAATAGCTGCAGCAGGGAGTCAAGTGTTTGAGGTCCAGAGCAACACTGGTGTGGGGGAAGAGGACTGGGAGGGAGAAGCACAGTTGGATTGCTTAGATGGAGTCAGACAAAACCTTCCTCCCCCTCAACGACTCAGGTTTGTTCTTTTAACCCCCTACTACTCTCATTTTCAAATGGAAAATAAATACCTAACCGTGTAGTTATTATTAACTGAAAGGAACGTGATGAATATTACAGCATTTGTATGCCAGCTTCAGTTTCCTGCTGCTTTGTTTGGGTGTCACGGGCTGTGACTATGACAACCGCAAGCAGTTATTAGACTGATGTCATTTGTGACATCATGCTTAAACGGAAAAGAAAGGGAAGAAGACATACTACCAAAAATAAGAAAAATGGAAAAAAACCTTGCTTTCACCTCCTTAAGCACCATCAACTCCTGACTATGGAGTAAGGTAATGAGGGACCACCATGCCGGGGTTGCTTGAGAGCCAGGTAGAAGCAACTCCATCCATACTGAAGCTGCTCAGCCATGCAGCACTGAGTATTTGGGAAAACCTGCCCTCGTCCCTCCCCTTGGCTGCAGGATGAACAGCAAGTCTGCAGTCACATGGAAGAAATCTCCTCACCCCTTCCCAGCTGGGAACCGCCAGCATGATCCATAGCCTAAGTCTGGCTTCCAGGTCTGAGATGAAGAGAGCAATGGTGGCTTTTGGCTGAGCCTCATCTCTTCCAACTAGGTTTCTCTTGTTCTCCAACCAGCTTTTCCTCATCATCTTTATTCTTCAGCTATGACAGTATTTCCTCCCTTCTTTTAGAAAATAAAACACAGTCTGTGAAACATTTCTGGATGGTCGCTTGACCGAGCATGGGGGAAATGTGGATTGATTTAGTGAGGAGTTCACTGTTTAGATAGGCGGCGCCTAAGTCAAGGTTTCAGTCTCTGAGGGCTGAGACCTTGTGTGAGAGCAAGGAGGCAGCACCTCTGCTGTGTTTTGCAAAGCTGTTACTGTTCGTAGGGCTTGTATTCACAGGAAACACCACTGACAGAGCCTTTCTTTGAAGATGTTTCCAAACTCAATGCTAAAGCTCCAAGTAACAAAAAGACCCACCAAACCCAAATAAACACAAAACTCCCCCCCAAAGCCCCCAGACCCATTTAAATTTTTACCTGGTAGAGAACAGTCCACTGCAAAAAGTATCGCCTTTATATTACGCATCCAAGATACTTTTCCTCAAGTTTTTCTAACACATGAAAAGTGTCTCAAGTTCATACAACCTGAAGGAAACCCTTCCCTCTGCATCCTCCCAGGATTAGGTCCCCTTGAAGAGATAGCTTTGCCTTGCACCGCTTAGAGAAAAACCCTCATCTGGGGGGGGTCTCGCCAATTAAAACAATGGGTAATGCTTTTAAATAGCAAAGCAGAGATGCTGTCTTACAAAGGGAAGATATATTAAAGCCTAACAGGTGAAGCAACCACTGCTTGCAGCTCCCTGCCCTGATTCCTTTTGCTCACCAATGTCCCCAAGCCACTGGAAGTGGCAGGAGCTCCCCAAACCAACACCATCCCTGACTGTTTATAACACAGCACATCAGCACTTGGTCTAGGCTCCCTCTACATGGGCATCAGCTGGACCCACCCTGAACCACTGCTGCATCCCATGCTGCCAGCCCTCGCAGGGGACAGCACCTCTGGGAATAGTCCTGTGCAAGTACCACCCGTGGTAGGTGCTAGGGGTAAACGGAAAAATAGAAATGGCAAAGAAGCCTCCTTTCCCCTCTCTCCATTAAACCTCTTCACGCTGAATGCCTGGTCCTCAAACATTTTGTGGGACAACACTAAGAGAGGATGCAGAGAGTGGACACATGGGAATCGAGCACTTCAAGCTCTGGATTCTCTCCCAGCTTCTCAGCAGGGTGCAGTTCCTCGGTCAGCATCACCCCACCACAGCCATCCCGAGCTCCTGTCTTCCTCACTCAGGCTTCTGCCAGGCTGCTGCACATACACCAGTGGCAGGAGGCAGCTACATGGGAATTTACAGTCTCCTTTCCCTGCTGAGCAGTGACTGTGTCTCACTGCAACATTTTCAGAGCCATCTGAGACCATACACAAGTTACCTGGGAGGCTTCCAAGTAGCCTGCTCTTGTTTTCTCTCTCATTCTCTTAACACAGATATGACACATCAGAGACACCTGTGTGCTGCATGTTGCCCTCAGCATCACAGCTTTGTTTTTACTTAACAGCACAGACAACATCTACGTGGGACTAGCAGTCCACCTTTGAAGAGCAGGTTCCCCTTTTTTACTCCTTTTGTGGAAACAATCACCACAAGGGTGCATTAGGACACAGATTTGTTAGGACTTCAGAAACACTTGCCAAATTTCAACACGGCCTACTGAACAGGAAAAAAATCCCAGATTTTGCTTTCTAGATGAGCAAAGAGCACTTCTAGCATATGGATGTACTTTGAGAAACATAGTATGTACATTAGGCATCTTCCTGCTGTCCTGCTGAATTTTCTTCACCTAAACCCAAATCTACATTTCACTGTGGAACCAACACAACTGTAAAAAAGGAGGCTAGACCCCCTCCTGTGCAATGCTTTGTAAGCAACTGATAAAAAATAAGCCCCACAGCTCAACTGCCAGGTCTCTTGTGCCAGTTTAAGCATCAAGAAGTTAGGAGAAAATGTTTGTGATTCCAAGGGAGAATATGAGCTATGGACATTACTGAGGGAGGACCAACATCCCTTTTCTCCCAGTAACTGCACTCATTACCACTATCCTTCAGAAAAGGCTGAAAGTAGAATTCCCTATTCAGGTTTTTTGCTTATCAGTTTTTGAATGACTGTTAGGTATTTATCAAGAAAACTTTACCATGTCTTTACCAAAAACTGATGGACTCTGTTTCCCTCCTGTTAATAAAACATAACTCTGTTTTTCAGGTTGATTTCAATTTGGGGCTTTACTGTGCTCTAGCCCAAAGCGATTCATGTTGCTGTAACACAAAACAGGCTTTAAACCACTGAAATAAAAATGGAAACAAAACTCTGCTGATTTCCAAGTAACCATAGATTTCCATCACCACAGAACAGTGCGAAAATGGGATGGGAGTTGGGCTGATTTTGAAAACCTAAAAAAAATCCCTTATTCAACTCCTCTGCTAAGAAAACTTACAGAAAAGCAGCAAAGAAGCCCAGAGCAACAGCACCAAACACTCAATCGAAATTTTAGTGCTGTTAGCCAGCTTTGCACCAGCCCAGTAGAGCTGCCCCAGGAGCCCACACTGTGCCAGGCACATGGGCAGGAGCTCCAGCCAAGGCTTGCTGAGGTCAGTCTAGTGCAGTCCCGGCTGCTCCACCTGGAGAGCTGCAAACCAGCCACAGCTGCTGGGAAATCACAGCCCAGACCCTTTAGCAACATGTAGGAAAAGGCTGTGGTGTAGCTGCTCCTTAAAAAAAACCAACAACAAAACCCCCAGCCCCCCAAAAAATGCTTGCATACGTACATACATACATACATGCATACAAAATCTCCTGGTTGACATGCTTTGGAGCAAGAGACAGAGCCAAGCATGCAAGGTGTCTCCTGTGATATAAAAATCCATCCAAAGTTATTTTGCCAGATCAGGGAAGAGCTCAATATTGGATAGTTTTCAGTTTTGATGACAGGGCTGGGGAGCTCTGCACACACACAAAACCAACCTAACTGCAAATCTCTGCTCTTCTCCCCTTTCAAAACACACAAGACTTTCTTCCTGAAGAATGCCTCACCTCCACTCTCCAGCAAGATTTTGTCTTTCAAACACTGGTAGAGCTTGGAAAAAACAACTAAGCTTCAGATCGTGCTGATGCTCCATTCTGCTGACCATATTCTCAGTTAAATACATTAATGTAGTTCATATCTGCACTGAGATAATTATTCAGCCTATGTTGTAATACCATGCTGACTTTATTTTGTGGGTTTCAAAGAGGTGCCAAAGCACACACTGGTCCAGAAGACTGGATTTGTTTGCTGTAAACACTGTTTTAAATGTCAAAAAAAAAAAAAAAAAAAAAAAAAAAAAAAAGTGAAACAAATTCCTTCTGTTTGAACAAGCTTGGGTCTCTCATTTTAAGGAAAGGAAAACAAACAAACAAACAAAAAGCAACTACTCACAGCACTGCAATTCTTACATCCTGGGAATCTCAAGTGTTTATACCTCTCTGCAGGTGAGCAGAACTTCTGATACCTACAAAAGAGAGAAAAGCTATGTGAGTCAGAGGGGACAAAAAAGGAGAAAACAGCAGCCATCTCTTCCACTCTCTGACTGGCAATTTAGTTTTTTCACCAGATCCCCGGAATGCCAACTGACAGGAATTGCAGCAATTTCGTTTTCCACTGACCACCACTGACAGATGCAGAATTTGAAAGATTTGGTGCTCCAGCCCTGTTACAGTAACACAATGAATGTCGGCAGCCTCTTGGGGAAAACAAAAATTAAAATCCACATTTCTTAGGCCAAGCAGTCAGTGGAGAGAGATCACTCACACACTGATGTCCACAGATACCATTGCTGCAGCTCAGACTGGAAATACCCACAAAACATCTGTTGCAGCAGACTCGTACCAGAACAAGCTGTTTGGCTACTGGGAACTTCAATAAAATGCTACAAAACTTGCCTTTCTCTTCCTTAAAGGGACTCATGTGCTGTGTCCCAAAGCTAAAGTTGGTTTTCTTAATTTTTGCCACTTTTTTCTCTACCAAGAAGGGAGACAAAGGTTTGGCTTCAGCAGCTTCAACAGCAGAATGGATACAAAACATCTCCCCCTTTGGCTGTATTCACACCTGAGAAACACTGTGCCTGTGGGTCTGCAAAGAATAGGTAAAAAGAAAATAAATGGCCATGGGACCTGAGTGAATAAAAGAAATATAAGCAGCAAAACATCCCACTAGTCCCTCAAGAAAAGAGGCAGAAGCTTATCGATTGCTTCAGAGGCACCAGGAGCACTACCTGCATTTTCAGCTCAAGCTGAAATATTTGAGTTTGAAACTTTACACTTGTTATCTGGCCAGAGGAGGGTCAGCTGGCAAACCCAAGAGAAATCACTTGGATTCTTTTGCTCCTTCCCAGCAGATTAGGAAGATTTATTTTTTTTTTTAGCTCTTTACAAAGGAAGACAGAATTTGATTTCCTGAAAGAAAATGGCTACTGGAGGAGCTGGGAGGCCAGGAGCTGTTGCACAATCAAAATAATTGTTTAAGAACATAAAATGAAAGAGAAGAAGCTGCATGTTTATTCATAGATAAAAGGGAAGCTGCTTCCTGCCTTGCTCCATCTCAGAATAAGGCAAAAAAATTGCTAGTTTCACTGACTTGCAAAAGAGAAATAAACATATGGGATAGCTGCAGATTTGTGCTATTCACACCTCCACCCCTTCTTGGACATGGCAGGCTGCTGCCCTTCCTCCCTCTTTTAGGTCAAATCCTCCTTCCTCCCATTATAGATTGCAAGCCCAGGGCTGAGTGGTTTCTGTATTTAGTAATAAAAATTAGACTTAGTCCACTTATATCAAATGCACTGTCTGAAATCTTGTCTTTACAGTGCTGCATCAAACACAAAAAAGTAACCCTAAATCTTGCTGACAGGACCAAAACACCCTTATGAGTAAAACACTTCTAAAGAACAACCAAATCACCTGTAGTGCAACACAGCCCTGTCTTTCCACTGATCTCTAACCTCTGCTTAGAAAGTCAATTACAATAAATACATATGTATGCTGATGTTGCTTCTTAGGACCGTATGAGCCTCAGAATTTTCGGTGCTTTTCCTAAAGACTCAGCTGGTGAAGTTTCAGTGAGATTCTCTGCTTTATGAAACATAAAGCAGGAGGAAATCTCCAGGGTTATTAATCCTGCATGCAAAAGTTTCAACCCCTTGTGGCTACGAGAACATGCTTTGAGTTTAACATAACAACTCAGAAAAAAAGTTGGTTATACACACACACATCTATATACTTATATTTCACATGTTTTAAACAATTGCATGGCTCTAGGATATCAGCTACTGCTTTTGAAAGTCTAGAGTTTGGAAATACTGAAATGAAGGAATCACAACCATGTTTCATACAGAAAAGTCACGTTGTTTGCAACAGGTAACTAATTACTGATGGAAACTCTTGCCTGAGTTTGTCCTGAGCACCCCTGTGTGGGCAGGTCTTAAGCAGCCTCCCATGGGGGCACGCTGACTCCAAGCCAGCTAAAGGCAGGGGAAACAGCTCTCCTTGGCAGGAAAGCAACACTTCCATGAAACGCATTGCAACTCTGGGCTTAGTTAAATGCAGACCAGACTGCTCCACTCCACAGAAGAGCATTCATGCAGGCATTGTCTCCTCACCTATGAGAGCCGTGCCATGCAAACTCCCACACAGTCATGGGCAGGAGGTGGGGAAATGTGTATCTGCTGGCTCTTGCATGGTGTCCTGGTGGGCAAAAGTACACAACAGGTGATGGTGGCTTAGGAGTTACCACACACCAGCTGGTTCACAGAAATTGCCTCTGCGTGTGTGTACAGCCTACAGCATGCAGTGCCCCAGCCATCCTTCATTGTCCACACACCAAGCAAGAGACTCAGGTTTCTTCTGCTGCTGGTTTGGTGAGGCAGAAATATGGACAGGCTGGGGCACTGGCAGCCCCCTGCCACATCCCCCCTCTCCCCTCCCCCAGCATTTGTATCCTACTAGGCATTTATTAACTTTTCAGTCTAGCTTATACCTAGATTTCCCTAAAAACTACCATGAGCAAAATTACCACCTTAGTGATCTGAATTACTTCTAACACAAGACTAGAAATGTCTTCTATCAAATTAAACATGCACAGCTGTGTTAGAAATGGGGGGTTTTCAGCCTGTAGATTGCAGACTATTGTTAGGGTGTGATTAGCAGATACAAACGTTTCTGAAATTTATCTCTACCCACACAATGAAATCCCAGTTACCCTGATGGATCACGAGCACCCCAACAGCTCCCAGCTGCCGCCCCAGTCTTGGTTAACCATTCACCAAACCTGCCAGACTTCAGCACAAGGGAGTAAGGTGCTCATGAGCATCCTTCACTTCAACACCTTTTAATGAACCTAATAAAAATAACCCATTCTTGCCCCATCTCTAAGACAAACACAAAAAACACAATCCAGACTTTCCACCAAATACCTAAATGCACCATGAAAAAGCCATTAAAAAACCCCAAAGACCTCTGACGCCTCTGTGAGCACACACCCCATGCATGGACAGGAATGCTCAAGGGGCCTGGGGATATCCCTGGATCTCTCTGCTCTCAAGAGTATTACCCCTATCCCAATTGGCACTCAGCCTCCTTTCAATCCAGCCTTTGAATGAAGCTGAAACAGACTCAGGTATTTCGATCCCACAGCAGCTGCTGTTGGCAGCATTAGTGCTCCCTGGGAAAACCACTGGCACCAATCTGGAAAGCACAAAGTAGGAGGCTCCTGCCAAGGGTCATCCTCTCCACTTCAGCAGTGTGACTCCTGCTCACACAGGGTCTTAATCTATGCCACACCTTTTGCAGGGACCTGAGAGCAGAAGCTGCCCCAGGGAGTCACTCCAAGGCTGCAACTCTCCAGCCTTTGCTTCCTCCAGTAATACTTCTATAAACTTCATGAATGGACCAAGCCACTCTCTGCAATGCCTTCTTAATGTTACCAGCTGCTTTTGGAAATACTGAGAAGCATGAAAATAAGGAGTGATTAATCATTCTGGTGGACAAGTTATCCATGGGACAGCCATGTGCCCTTGTGGCTAAGAGAGCCAGTAGTGTCTTGGGGTGTATTAAGAAGAGCGTGTCCAGCAGGTCAAGGCAGGTTCTCCTCCCCCTCTACTCTGCCCTAGTAAGACCCCATCTGGAGTGTTGTGTCCAGTTCTGGGCTCCTCAGTTCAATAGTGACAGGAATATGCTGGAAAGAGCCCAACAGAGGTCTACAAAGATGATAAAGGGACTGGAACATCTGTCATATGAGGACAGGCTAAGAGACCTGGGGCTGTTTAGTCTTGAGAAGAACAAGAGGGGGCCTTATTAAGGTCTATAAATATCTGAAGGGTGGATGTCAAGAATGGGCCAGTCTCTTTTCAGTGGTGCCCTGTAATAGGGTGAGGGGAAATGGCACCAATTTGCAACACAGGAAGTTCCACCTCAACATGAGGACAAACTTCTTTACTGTGAGGGCAATGGAGCCCTGGAACAGACTGCCCAGAGAGGTTGTGGAGTCTCCTTCTCCGGAGACTTTCAAGACCCATCTGGATGTGTTCCTGTGTGATCTGTCCCAGGTGTTCCTGCTGCAGCTGGTCCTTTCCAACCCCTATGATTCCATGCTTCTATGAATAAGAGCAAAAAACAAATAAGCTGTCTGAAAAAAAAAAAAAAAAAGGAAAAAGTTTCCTAGGTTTAGTCAGATTTTCACTTTTACTGCAGCACTCTCACAGAAACTATTCCTCCTCTCTTTGAGCTTCAGAAGATTTCAGAAAGCATGCTCTCTGTCAGGGTACAACTGATCTTCTCACATCCCTCTGGGGAGAAGCATGAAAGTGATGCTCTGGGGCAGCAGATGGCCAAGCCAGGCAGCCTGGGCAGTCACCAAGGCCACCTTCACCCAACTGCCACCCCCAGGGACTGCTCTGACCCCTCGGCCACAGGCTGCCCAGGGCTGAGAGTTGCCCATCCATAGGTCTGTTTGAAGCCAGTAAGAAGACATGGTTTGGCTGCTGGCAGCAACCATGGTGGGCCTTGGCTGCAAGGTGAGGCAGGGGCTGGCAAAGGGTCCTGGCCTGGCTTCCCTGGTGCTGGATAGACAAACAGAACATGACTCCTTGTTACTTCCCATCTCAAGGCTTTCTTAAAAAATATGCAAACAAATGCCAAAATTAACCCCCACAGCCCCAGTGCAGGGATATGATCCCCCATATCTCCATCTAAGTCTTTCCACACCTCACTTACCCTTGTTAAGCCTCATTTGCCAGGAATCAGACACTGAACCAAAATGAGAGGGAATGGGAAAGCATTGCTCAAAGCAGTTTGTATTTACTTTTCAACACATCCCCTAGCTGTGGATGTCAGCAGGCAGAAAGGTATTTTACTTTCTTTCCTATTTCCTTAACTCTTCCTGGTTTCCTACAACAAATCAAAATATTTTCTTGAAGGGTGAGAAAGCTCAGTCTCGTATACTGTTTGAAATTGGCAGTTAGGGCTTTAAAGCAAGAAGAATGTTTGATCACAGAAGAAAATTCAACCAGAGAGACCATGATGTCCTGTAGAGTTCTGGCCATCACTAATTTATTTTGATTTTAGTCGAGTTAATTAATAAATTAATTAATAAATAAATTTTGCACTATTTCTCTTAAACCTTGCAATTCAGATTTTCTCCCTCTAGTGACCTACCTACTTGCCCATAGTAATAGATGTGCTGGAAAACAGTTGTCTGACCCTTCTCTGCTAGAACCATGACTGATAACTGCTTTCCAACACAGCAGTTGCTACAGTAGCACTGTTGCAGGGAGCTTTTGCTGCCCAGCATAAGTACAGCAATAACTTTTATTTTATTTTAAAACAACTGAGCTGCAGACTGTTCATCTGTCAATTAATTTTTCAACACCACGGGATGTCCAGTCCCTGTGTACAGATCCATCCAGGTGTCATCAGACAAGTTTTTTGAAGAGATGTGGTGTTATCTTGTACACGGGGGACACAGCCGAGGAACATACCCAAGTTCATAAGCACAGCAGTGCTATAGAGGAAAAGACCAACAGAGAGAACTGAAGGGAGCACAATACAAAAACATGATAATACCCATCAATCTCCACAGTCTAAACACATGTGCCAATTTGGAAAGATGGGGGTGATCATTCGAGACTGCCTGTCGGTGTCACACAGCCAGATACAGCAAATGATGGGAGCAGCACCATGTCACATGTACATGATGCTATTTAGCCATGGCCGCAGTCAGAAACATGATTAGCTATTTTCACCACTAAGATTTTCTGTCAGAGTGATGCAATTTCAAGCCTCCCAGTGCTGCTGTTAGGTTCAGCCTGGTCTCTCCAGTTTCAGCCTGATTTCCTTACCACATGATGCAGCCCAACAGAAACGCCCTTTTCTCCTGCTCTTAATTCATTCTCTCTTTTGTTTCCTTCAGCCCTCAAGCTCAAAAGAAAAAAACCAACTTAAAAGAAACAAACAAACCGAACAAAAAACTGATCAAGGCCAGCCAGTGATTACATTTTGCAGTTATAAAAATAAATACAAAAGGAAGGGGTTTCCCTTTTCCGGCTGCTGAGACCATTGCTACTTCTGGCTGTAAGCATGAACATCTTTGCAAATTCCTGCCAAACACAGCAGCCATCAGTGTAAAAGTGATACAAGAAACAAAAAGAGCACAGGGTGTAAACATAAAGCAAGAAATCACTTTGTTGCATTCCAATAATGGTGTTTCTGCCCCGTTCACCCTTGAAGACCAGCACTGTTAGGTGCCATTGAGTCTCTTACTTTCAGTAAGACTGTTCATCTGGGAATTTAAGCGAGATGCACCTGGGTCAGCAGCCCCTGCATTTGTGCCAGGTGACTTACTTTTGGCTGCAATAGTCAAGAAGACACAAAGATACTGTAGGAAAGGCTGCCCTAAGCCCCCTGCACACTGCTGTGCAGTCCTGAGCTTCATCTGCTCTGCAAACCCCTGGAGCAGCCCGGCTGAGCTGACTGTCTCCCAGGACACATCCCTGCCTGCTGCACTTGCTCCCCAGCCACACAGCCCCAGCTCTGGCACTTCAGTGCCCCCGTGCTCCAGCAAATGCAGCCTGAAGGGGAAAGTCTGCATACACCAAGCACTGAAAAACAGCATCTGACCCCAAGGACTGAAAAGGCTTGTGCAAATCCCCATAAAGCAGCTGCTTTCTGGCCTTTTCTCCCTGTCTGGGAACAGCCAGCACAGCCTGGACACCACTTCTGCTTATTCTGTTAAGATTCAGTAACTTTGGGCCCATCCTTCCCCTCCAGCTAGACTTTAACTTTTTTTAATTATTATTTTATTTATTTATTTATATTTTTATTCAGGTCAAGAACACAAAGGGATGGAATGAAACTTCCTCCTTTCAGCCTGCCAGTCTCCCAGCCCCACAAATATGCCCTATCAATGTATCACCTTCACTGTGGCGATGCCTGCACTGAACACTGATTTGTTGCACCTCTGGGTCCACAGCCCTGAACACTCTGGGATGTTTTTCAAAGCCAAAGCAATACAGGTTCAGAGACTAAAAGTCTGATTTCTGTCAATCTAAGTGCTGTACTTGAATCAAATTAAGATCTGGATGCAACTTGTATTGGAATACATCTATAGCAGCAGTTGATTTTTACAGCTTTCTACCTGATTCAGGATCCAGGGCATAATTATGTTTCTGAGAGTGAATCCTGCTACTATTTGGATAAACCTTTGCCACTCACTCCAGTGGGAGCAGGTTTGAACCAAGGAAGATAAAGTGCAATTCACATCCTACTGTGAAGAAATGTTCAGGAGAAATGAACTTTCACCTTTTAAAAATCAGACAAAACCAGATTTCAGACAAATTTTCTCCTATCATTCCACATCACTAGCAATATAGCATTAATTTCTTCCATCTCACAATATATTTAATGAGGGGGAAAAAAAAGGTACATGTGCACACCCCTTCCTCAAGTGCTCCTTGTTATTCTTCTAGAACAATTCTTCAAAGCTGCTGAGATCACTGTATGTTACCTCCTTTTTGAAGGATCAGATACATTGCATCAAAAAGCATGCAGGAAAGTTCTAGGGCATGAAACCAATTTTTGCACACTTTTATCTGGGTCAGCTTTTCTATTGATTCTGCAAATACCATATCATTTTTTTAAAGCTAAGCTTTTTTTAGTTTAAAAGGAAGAAAAAGAGAACATCAGAACTTAAGTCAAACATTCATCCAAGCCAAGGATTAGTTTTGTTGGGTGACTCCAAATCAAAAGGTAGATTTTAAAAAAATAATCAAGTCTAGCTAACAGTGAAAGAGCATCTGGATTGATTTCTAAATTAAGTAAATGCACTTTTCCTATACCACTTCTGCTCTTGTTAAACACTATTTAACATCTTTGCTACTAGGTGCACAAAGCTTAGACAGCTGACAACATCTAGGAAAGTTAACACGAGACAACCACATTAAAAACATTCACCCCCATGTTTTACCATTAATTCATCCCTCCCTTTCTCTGCCCCTCTGCCAAATTTTCCTGTGTTTATGAACTATCTGGCACAGACTCCAGCTATGTTTTATGTTGTTTCATCAACCTGATGTGTGTCTTGAGGCTCTCTGAAATAGAAATAATAAATAAGAACTGGCCTCAGGTGACAAAAGGCTGGATCCTCTTTTTAGGAGGAGGTGACTTGTTGCAGACATCTTCAAGGTCTTGTATCAATTTCATCTGTACACACAGGTGGAAATGGAGAAAGGACACTTCCAGGAGGATGCCTACCAACAGCTGACAGTTTGTAGTAGAAGCAACTCAGAAAATTTTCTTGCAACTCCGCATGACAGCAGAAAAAAATTATTAAAGTAGTTGGGATTTCTAATTAACTTCTGGTGAAAACGAAGACCTAGTGAACTGGCTCTCAAGTGCTTTTCCAGGATGGAGTCCTTTTGCTTCTGAGAGATGCTTTTTTTTGCATATTTTGGTGGTGGTGTGATGCTAGGAAGAGCAAAACATTGCCTGAGAGCCTGTTTTTGCTGGAAAGTGGGCTTTGGCAGGACCTTTTGTGCAGGAACCTGGGCACAGTGAGGGGTCTGTTTGCATGTGCGCTTCCAATTCAGAACTTGAGGGAGACCTGAATTAAGGCAAACATTTATTTACTGGCCCTGAGATGCCTGTCTGGCATGCTCAAAATCCAGAGGATTGTCAGGATGGATCCCTCAGCCTTTTTATATTCCATTTTCCCAGTCTGGAGTGCTGGGATGGAAAGATGAGTAACAGTTTACACCATACCAGTTTTCTAACACAAACAAACCCCCCAGTCTAACAGCTTAACGATTTCTGATACATAAATGATTAAACTTCAACATTTTCTCACCACAAATGCAGCCACTTAAGCCTTGTCTTCATTAGGGACACTGTGCCCTAGGCTGCTGGATGCTGCCTCCAATGTTGCACATCTACAACCAAAGAGCAGCAGATGAGCAAGCTGCCCTCACCACAGCAGGGCCAGAGATCCCCCTGCCCAGGGGTGACCCTCCTTCCAGCTCCCCACCACACTGTACTCCATCTACAGCTGACGTGCAGCTCTTTTATATTTCTAACTGCAAGAATTCCTGCTCTATTACACCTCAACTTCTCTCTTCCCCCATGCACTAACTGGTCGCTTGGAGCTTTGCAACCTTTCAAAGAAAATGCCTTGAAAAATAAGACTGGGGAGGCTCACATTAAATAGGTAAATGAAAATGCATTGCTAGCTACCCCGAAAAACTAGGCCAGGCTTCTCTCAACCAAATCTCCAGGTATCTCTGAGGCAGTAACAGTTGGCATGATTCTTAAAATACGCACAGGCTGATTAAAGACTGGCTTACAGTGCTTGCTACACTTAAAGCTTTAGTGGTGAATTTTTAAAATCAGACATAATTTTTGAAAGAAGCCTTGTCCAAAGGCAGGGCTCCTTGCTGAACCCCCTCCCTGGCCTGCTCTCCTACCTCAAAACATGCTGAGAGGCCACCCTGCGAAAGCTGGAGGCACCAAACTTTGTACCAGCACCTTGGGTGTTGGTTCAAATCCAAACCACAGGCTCTTTCAGCACTGCAGGAGGGTTGCAAACCCCGATTTTCCAGGGCTCCTGCCCACCAGCTGCCTGCTGGTCCTTCCCCACCAGCTGGGCTGTGGCGTCGGCCTCATGGGGGACGTGGATGGCAGAGAGAGAAGCAGGGGCCTGACGGGTAACAATCACCCGTGCAACCGCAGAGCAGACTTTAACACAAACACATATCCCACCTTAACGTGACACTTTCCCTGGCGGGGATGTTGTTTTTCCCTGTGTGCCACATCCTAGGGCTGCTCCTTCATTCACTCCCCTTGCGCTGAAAAAGCTTAGTAAGTGGAGAGAAGGTGAGCTCTGTCCACCCTCCTTGCTCCAGTCACTGACTGCAAAAAGCAGGACTGTCACCAGTGAGAACCTTGCCCTCCCCTCCCTCACACCAGGGGGAAATGAAGGCTACTTTCCTTCAGCTGCCTTCTCCACCTTCCTATCGGGTATCCAAACATCCTCTCACCATAATTAATTTAAGGTGGGAAGTGTTTTCATCCTCTTACTCTAGATGAGCTAAAGCGAGACTGATAGTTCGGATTTATTTGTGTTATTTCAGTTTAACTTAAGGCCGTGGCTTTGTAAAATTGCAAACCCAGCTTTGTCACACCCATGACACGACTGAGAACCCCATGTCCCAGCAGGGCAAAGCTCTGCCTGGCTGTGACCCCCCCCGAGCAGACCCAGCTGCTGGGTGGCTGGTGTCCCCAGCAGCCTGTCATCCCAAGAGCCTGTCACCCCAAAAGCCTGTCACCTCTGCCATAGCCCCTGGCTGCCAATTTGGCACTGCAAGACTCATGGAAGCAGGGGGGGCTCTGGCTTCCATCACCACCAGTCACCTCATAACACCCTTCCCAGCCCTGCTCACCACACATCTTCAGACACGTGTCAGCCTGCTTACTAACACCTCCTAATTTCAATATGTAGGCCACTTTGCAACCAATGTAGATGCTTTTGTGCCTGTGCACTTGCATGTAGACCTTTAAAAACAAGTTTGGGCCACTCATCCTATGGCAGGTAGTAACACATGGGGCAGTTTATCCTATCAGGCAAGTGGGTTAATGTATGAATAAGATGAACTTGAATGGGCTATCTCAAACTTGTTTTGGAAGTGACTATGGGCAAATATAGTCAGAGATAACTGAAGAAAGTGACTGCTCATGCTAAGCTTTCTATAGAAACATAGAATAGTTTGGGTTGGAAGGGACCTTTAAAGCTCTCCCAACATATATACAACTTCCCAGTGAGGAAAACAGTGGCTTTGAAGTATCTAGTACAGAGCAAGTTAAGTAAATATTTTAAATAACGCTCAGCAAGCCTCCAAATCCAGGCAGGGCAGTTATGTCTCTCTTCAGCCTGTTCTGTATCTTCAAAGTGGTCTGTGAAATCAGCCATAACTTTATGACAAGTTCTGAATAACTGGGAAGCAACACAGCAGCATCAACCAGAACATCCTCCACTGTCCAAAGGCAAACTGCACAGCTTGGATTTAATTTGTATTTATATGCCTGCATTTTCCAGATTAAATGTGTCGCCTAAGCAAAAAACCTGAGCCAGAGTCTCCACTGCCTTCATCCAGATTCAGCCATGAGCTCTCTCATGTCCCACTGAAACAAACAGGACCCCACTTGGGCTCCAAAATCACTTTTATTTAGAGCATTTTTCTCTACAAGGAGCTCTGTAATGCTCCATTAAAAGATCAACAGTGATCAGAAATTTTATTATTGATGGAAGCTGTATATAAAATGTTTTCCACTGTCCTCAGTGTGTTTTCACATTTTGTATGTGTGACAAAGCAAACAAAGTCTGCAAGAAGCTACCCTAAAAACTACCCCAAAAACTACCCTAAATCTGAGGACCCATGGACCACATCTCACCTTTAGAATCAAGATGCTTGGATCTCCTCTGCTGCTAAAATAAAGGTAGAACTTGGTCCTTGAAGCTTATGGTTACTCCTCGGTTTGCAGCAGAGCCAAACTAGAAATCTGTCAAGTTTCTAGTCTGCACCTCAAGTAGCCTTGTCAAGCTGTACAATCGGCAAGGAGCAGCCAAGGCAGGGATTTATTATCAGGGAATGTAAACAAATAGCAGGTAGTGCTGCTCATCTATCTCAGGTTGGTGCATATGATTTTAATTAAAGCATTTATGTAAATACAGATGCAAATTAGGTTCAGTATAGCATCTGGCAAATTACTATCAGAGCCCCGAGGCTACTGGCAAATTATCAGCATGAGCTTTCATGATGTGAAGGTACGAAATCCAGTCTTGGTCCAGACACTGTATATTTTATTTGGCTTAAATTGGCAGTAAACCACCATATTGGTACATACTTAAGAAGTTAAACAGTCTTCAGTTTGAAAAAAAGAGCTCTCAGGAGGTAAACCAACATCATTAAAACCCATCCTTTAGACAGCCCATGTCTAGCAAGAAAAAAAACCCCTTTTGCATTTCTGCAACACCTATCAAAGGAACTCAAAGCGCCTCTGAAATGTTAATTAATCCATACTCTCCTCAAGGGAGATCTATTTTAAAGATGCTTATATGGAGTCTGCATTCATCTCTCATTTGCCAAAGGCTCATAGGAGGGAAAGCCACAGAGATGGAATCTGGACCTGGGAGCATTGATTCCCTGCTCTACCACGTCCTCATCACAAGACCTCCCGCCCCCAAAATCACAAGTACTCGCTCACACCAAAGAGGTGTAAACCTCTTCGGCCTAGATATCACTGCCTCAAAGTAGTGTTAACTTCAAAACCTTGTTAAAACAGCAAAGGCAATTACATGACAAGAAAAATATGGAAAAACAAATCACAAGGGGAGGAAAAACCCCAGTTCTTGAAAACTGAAGGAACCTTTAGATTATGCTAAAAGGATCTTATCTTGGAAAATGAAAAGCTATGACCAAGATAATGTTCACAGCAGTATCAGCATCAGGTGCTGTTGATTATTCCTCCCCTCAAGGTGCACTTCCATCTTTAGGGTTTGCAGGTGGAGGTCAATTCTCCTTCTCTCAGAAACCTCCATCAAGACCAATACATGGAGGAGGCAATAGCTCCTAAGGCTGAAGAGCACACTTAACCTGATCAACATCAATGATGCTTAAGCACATATATAACATTTTTCCTGCAATACCCTTGAAAATTTCCCAGGTTATGAGTTTCCCACTGGTACTGAATGAAGTGAAATTACATTTCCGATTTATTCAGAATGGATGCAGAAGGTCACTGGAAACAATTGTTATTGAAGAACAAGAGAAGAAAATGAAGTAAGGTTTGGAGTCACATGGGTACATTTACAGTGTGGCAAAACATGACACATACATGAGGTATCATCACTATGACAACATTGTTTGGAAGACATGTGTAACCAGCATTTTGTAAGCATATGGTCATCCACTGGCCCCTTCCTGTGCTCAAAATTAAAAGCAAAACAGAGGGACAGGAACTAAAAGCATCAAGCCACGGACTGGCCTGTTTGTATCCCTTTGCCCTGTTATCAGTTATAATGACTGTACATTCATGAAAATGCTTTTCTTATTGACTTGTTTATTTGATTTGTCTTTAGCACTTTGCTTCCCCCAAAAAACCCAATAAACAGGTAAAAACTGCAAGTGCTTTTGAATGTTGGGATGCTGGTGTGGATTCCTATGGTGATGGTGAGTTGCTGGATCCATGGAGTGTGTGGAAGAGGGCGAATGGGGAATGGACATGCAATTAAGGACATTACACTGAGGCCCCACCTCCTGTGAACAACTGGAACAAGATAAACATGAGACCTTCATGCTCTGGGAAGCCAGGCACCCCTGCTCGCCATGGTTATGAAAAGAACTGACATATATATATGTTTATATATATATTTATAAATGCTGGAGAGCAGGAAAATTTCAGGCTCAGCTGCTCCATAGTGTGTTTGCATCTTGACTGGACACTGATCTAGTAAAATTATTTTCTGAGTCTCCTTTGCAGGACAAAAAATGCCAAGTTCCATTGGGGCAGGGGGGTGGGTAAAGACTGTTACAAAATATAAGACACTTCCCATTCTTATTTTGGGAGAAACCCAAGCTGAAATCACAGCCTTGCCATACTTTTGTTGCAAGTCAGAACCCACACTCCTCACAAGGCCAAGTTCAAGTTCACAATTTTGATGCTTTCCTGATGATAATCACATCTCAATAGACTTTTATCTGACCTGAGACTTAACTGGGCAATTCTAATAGAAGGAATGATTGCACCAGTTTTGCCAAAGGCAGTAAGTAACTTTAAACATACAAGTAAAGAGATAAAAAAGAGACCTGCAGATCTGATGTGGCTTTTGCCATCTGTGGCACTCAGCTTGCACATCCTTAAGGACACGTTCAGAAATTGGTGTGCCCTACACTGTACTGAGAAGCTGAGCTAATCAGGCAGCAACCCACAGCACTGGGACAGGAGTGAACCAAAGGAAAACAAGAGGAAAGAGGGTATAGTCCCAGTCAGGTTATTGGAGAGGAGATTTTAATTCTCTGCCTGATCTTGCATAGACTGTTTTTATTCCTCAGTGCTTCTACACCTAATTCTTGTACCAAAACTTTTCTGTATCATAAATACTAGGATGGAAAATATGTAAGCAGATACCAGGTGCTTTGTATCTGAAGAGACATGGGATTAAATAAATACTGATAAACTGCTCTCTTCTCTGCTTCTTCAGTGGGGCTGGGGATGACCTTGAGATGTGTTCCTTGAGCAAAGAAATGTGTAATTCTAAAAGGCTGGAAGACAGAAGCAGTATTTCACCAAAGGACCTACAGTACCAGAGTAACAACATAAGCTTTTGAAGAGAGCCAAGGATTAATACTTGGTGTGGAAAGACAGAGTAGATAATAAAAACCCAATGGATTTATCTGTCTTTCGAGACTCAGGGAGGAAGCTGTGCTAGGAAGAGGGAATAGGTTTGCTTTGCCCAAGAGGTAAAGTTGTGCCTTGTTTCCTCTGTCTGTGTATTTTTCCACATTTTATTTTTGGATCTTACAGCCTTATCCAGCATTAGATGGCACATAGCTAGAATAACAGCTGCCATGCCCTGCCACAGTGCATCAGGAACACCACAACCATCCCACACAGAAGGATGACAAGAAAGGACCCACAACATTAAAATTCACCTTTCACCTCTGTTTTACTGAGGACAATCTGAAAATACTGCTTTAAAAATTTACAGGAACTAAGACCCTAGAAGCACTCCAGCAGCAGATGAACACCCTGACACAGCAGACAGGGCCATGGCAGCAAAGCCCTGGTCTACAAGCATCCAGCATGAGTCCCTCACAGGCCAGAGGAAGGGCAGCTCTCCCAGGGTATACGTGGTGGGCCTCGGGCTGTGCCAGCACAGCTGTGTCACTCAGGAATCACACCTCTTCATGTTTTTTGATCAGCTGAACTTTGCTGGCAGAATTCTGTAGGGTAGGCACGGCTTTATCCAAAGATATTTTCAGAAGAAAGTGAGATGTAAGCTAACTTCCCAGCATACAACCCACAAAGTCAGCCTTTGTGCCTTTACACACAGAGCTGTGCAGGCCACAGGAGGTGGGCACCATCAGATGCTGTGAAGTAAGTATCAGGATGCCAATGCCATGAAATAAAAGGCTTTATAAAAAGCCTGACAGGACAGTTTTCATTGAGAGGCAAACTCTTGTTGAGTGATGTTTTGGGATAGGATTCAACACCCATGATGGAGCTGAAATGCTCATGGCTTCCACAGTTCCTGGGAGTACTGGTGGTTGTGGCCCCAGCATGTCATGTTGGTGCACAAGGACCCAACTACATGAGAACTGTAGTCACAAGGCCACTTTGCACTCCTTAAGCCAGGACAAGCATAAACAGCATCAGCAGGAAAAATTATAAACTAACACACCTCAAATGATGATTAAAATCTTCTGAAAAGGCCAAATTTATCAGGTCTGATCAGGTCCAATTTATCAGGTGAAGCAGGACACCTTCATCCCAGACTCAACCAGGATCCATTTTATTCGGCCAGCTGACCTGTTCCCCTATTTCGACGCATGAAGGCATGGATTTGCCTTTTCCTCCTCTCAATTTTAGGCTTAGATCATATTTTCCTGAGTCAGAACTTGCTGTGAACCAAAATGGCTGCTAGCTGGAGTACCTACCCATTTACATGCACACGAAAACTTAAGCTAACAGTTCCAAAGCTGGATACCCTGCTGGAGATACAAGGCAAACATGGATAGAGCAACTGAACAGCGGGTTTCTACCAAAAATGCAGGAGACCCACAAGTCCAAATGAACTACTGGTACCTCATTGATCACTTAGATGTGAAGACATCACTTCAAAGGCTAGACTTTAGAACTACTATTCACAAATGTGAGCAATCATTTTTATCTTGACAATACTTGAGTACACTGGCAGAAAAGGAAAATTAATAATGAGTTGCAGCATCCTTCAAAGCATGGTCCAGTCCTTGGTCTGAAAGTGCTGAAATCAGGAATCAGCTCAAGAGTGCAATCAGGCATGCTTTCTCCTTGGAAACCTAACCCACAGCTGAGAGCCATGCAGATGACACATCTGGAATTTCTCTGGCTGCCGGCAGCTCTTTTAGTACATGTTATGACACCAAGAACTAAAAGTTGGTGTTTGTACTGAGAACCCTTCCCTATTCCAGCTGTTTCATAGGATACAGTAAGTTTCTACTTATAATCATCACTGCATTTTTTCACATCAATGATATCTGGTCACTGATGCTCTTGGGAGGGATAGGACAGAGCCTCCAACATTTTGAGTTACACTGGTCTTACCTCTGGTGAGGAAAGGAGATTTTGCAACATCCCTCATCTATGATTCAATCCCAAACTCAGAGACGATGAACAGGGTCAGTTTTGGGCAGACTCCTCCTCACTACCAAGGACGAAGCAAGGAAAGGGCTCCCAAAACTCAAGCAGAGCTTCATTCCCTTGGTGGGATGAGGGGCCAGTCTTCCACAAGGAAGAACAGCTCTACAGATGAAGAGGTTAGGGATCTCCTGGTAACTGAAAAAATTATTATCTGCTTTGCAGCCTTCACTGCAGCTATCTCTGGAAGAGCTGCAGCAGTCAAGGGACAGGGACTTAATTCCTGCATCTACCCATTTTTCAGAAGGCAGAAGACCAGGCACTAGACCAACTTAGTCTGGTTATGAATCTGATGTGTTACAGAGGGTTGCCTGGAGTAATGACTCGCCAAGGGACCAAATGAGCCACCGATGTTCTAGTGAACCATCAGCCTATTCAACCCCTACAGCCATACATGGAAAGCAAAAATAAAATAAAATAAAATAAAATAAAATAAAATAAAATAAAATAAAATAAAATAAAATAAAATAAAATAAAATAAAGAGAAGCTGCCAGCTTCTTCATATTCATGTGCTGTTTAATAATGCTCAACAAAATTTGGAGGCATGTTCTCTGCTACTGCACTTGCTCTTTTGCACAGCGATCAAGTCATAAATATTTCAGGGTACGAGTCCAGAAAATTTGCAAGATTGGTCCTAGCCTTTTACAGCATTAATGAGCAGTCCATTAATAGTTAATGAAGCAGCTGCTGGTGATCTCAGAGGTAAAGGCAAGATGAGAACCGCAGTGCTTGCCCATTCACAGCAATGGAATAATGTGAAGGAACGACTTGATCTTTTTATCAAATTCTCCCCATCATGGTAAGACCTTTGAGCTGATGACAAGACCTCCAGCAGAACTGCACCCAACCTGCATGTCCCACTGCTGTCACTCAGCAGGGACAAAGGCTGCTGCAGGGGGTTTGAACTGACTGTCCTGATGCTCTGGGCACATTGGAGGAGTGAAAAAGCCTCAGTGCTGTGTCTTACTTAAAAGTGCACTGTCCCAAACACTCATCCAGGTCAGACCACGCCATGCACATGTACACCCTGTAGTCATACATCTGTAAAAATATCAATAAAAAGAGTAGGGGCATGGGCCTATTAAAGGTCTTAGCTGCTTGTTCAAAGCCAAATTCACAATATGATTAGGCAGCTGACTTCAAAGAACAGCTCCTGTGATTTCAGCCTTGCACGTGGCAAGGACTCCAGTTAAAAGGTATTTTTGCTGTAGTGACTCTTTCATACCTCTGAGTTGACATCACCTTGTCTATATGTTCACAGTTAGGAAAGTACTAATGTCCCTTGGCTGTCACCTTTTGGTTACTCCAGTTGCTGGGACGTCTACCAAGGAGGGCACCATGTGGCTGCTGCCCTGGGAGCAGCTCCAGCCCCACAGCCTGGGCAGAGGAGCTGGGTCTCTTTAGCTTGGAGAACAGGAGACTGAGGGGTGATCTCATAAATCTTTACAAATACATTAAGGACGAGTGTCAGGAGGACAGAGCCAGGCTCTTCTCAGTGATGGCCAGTGATAGGACAAGGGGTAATGGGTGCAAACTGGAACACAGGAGGTTCCACGTAAACATCAGAAAAAGCTTCTTTACTGTGAGAGTGACAGAGCACTGGAACAGGCTGCCCAGTGAGGTTGTGGAGTCTCCTTCACTGGAGACATTCAAAACCCACCTGGACACGTTCCTGTGTGATGTGCTCTGGGTGACCCTGCTCTGGCAGGGGGGTTGGACTAGATGATCTTTTGAGGTCCCTTCCAACCCCTAGGATTCTGTGATTCTGTAGTATCATTGATTTAAAGGACTCGTGAGGTTGGCTTCTGGATGCTTCCACTTGTGTGTTTATGTGGGTTTATCAATCCCAGCACTACTTTTTTTTTTTTTTTTTTTAATCCTGCTGTCTCATATCTATCACATTTCACAGATGTGAAAGCCTCAAAGACAGTAACTTTCTACTGGTCTCAGGAAAACAGACAGGGTGTGGAGAAGACATCCCCATTACTAGTGACATGAAGGGGAGAGGATGTGGGGCTAGTCTGACCCCTCTCCCAGTGCAGGCAGGAATTCAGCCTCACCAGTCACACACACCGGAAAGTGGTCTGTGTCAGCCCCACTGCTCCCAGTCTGTCTCCTGAATTTCAGCTCATATCACAATCTGGCTTGTTACAGACTGAGATTTTTCTGCTAGACAGCTGAGAGGGGTCTGCACAAAAAGCAAGGATCAGTAGCAGAGAGATTCCCTGAAGATCCCCAGGTGAATAGACAGCACAGACCCCTCTCTTTAGCAGCAAGCCCAGGAACTGAGTGGGGTTCAGATGCAATCTGAGTATCTCCCTTTTATGAAGGTGTCCTTAGTACAGAGTGCAAAAGTTTGCACTTCATCTGTTAGAGATCTAATAGCAGTCAAGAGCCTCGAGTGTTGGGAAAAAGAAAAGGAAAATACAAGCTTAATTTCAAAGTTCTAGTCTTAATTTCACCCTCCAAACCAGAGCTGTTAAGTAGTGCAGGCCTCAAAGGCAACTGGGCCTTTTGTTAACTAATTAACTACACTAATCTATGTGCAGGTACTCACTGAACAGACAAAAAACTTCTCTACCAACACCCTACTCTCACCCAAACCAAGGGCTCTGGACAAGAACCTCCTGGGATCACCAGGACAAACACCTCATGGGATGCTGTCTTCTAGTTTTTGACAAAATTGGTCCTTGGCTTTGCTTGCCTTCAAACAAGACTCACCTGCCCACTTTCAATGCAGATCAAAGGTGACCTTAATAGTTCCTCACTGTATTTAGACCTGTAAAATAAGTTTCTTATGTTAAATTCAAGTATTTATTTTGTTCTGTAATTCGATTTAAAACTATCATTTGCCAAATGAGCCTTGGGAAAAAAAACAAATGACCAAACAACTACTGGGACTTAGTAATAAAGTATATAATTAGCAATTAATGTATGGTGCTTCATTTAAAAAAAAACAACATAGCTTGTAACAGTCCTTCATGCTTTAAGTGGGGAGCATCTAAAAGTCATAAAAACCCTTGACTTAAATACCTTAATTCATTGAACTATTTAAGTCACATTAAGGATGAAACTTCACATATGAAGAACCCTACCAAATCCAGATGTGCATTGAGCTGTTCCTCACCTTCATACAATTTATTTTACATAACTTAAAAACAGATAATTTAAACCCAAGACAAGTAAAAAGAAAAAAATTTTAAAAGGTGAATGCCCAAAAAACCTACCCAACTTAAAATGTTTCTTAATGAACTTCCTATTAGCTGCCTGTTTCACTTAGAAAAGCAAAAACAACAGTATTCTTGATATTTTGTTTCCTTCTCTAGCTACACTGTAAAACTTTCAGTACTAGACGTTAAACTCACTGTTACTAAGTACTTAGTTTTTACTGATTTTAAAACATGGCAAAGGGACTAGAGCTGTTCATGTGATGGCCAAAAATTAATCAAGCTTCCACCCCAAACAAGCCAAGTGGCCACAGTGAAAGGTGCAGAGAGTTTCAAAATAAGTATCTGTATGCTGTAAAAGACCAAAAATAAAGAGCAGTAAGTCACAGTCTCTCTCGGCTGCTGTGCAGATCAGCAGCCAGGAACCTGAGCACAGGGAGGGTCTCCCACTGGTCCATGCCAGAAACTCAGTGCTGGAGCTTTTCTGGAGGATTCTGTGGAAGTGCCCAGATGCACAAACTAAACTCAGTGCAACCTTGTCACCTGTGGTAGCTGCCTCTACCCTGAGATTCAGTAACAAGATCAGGATGAGAGTGGGAAGGAACAAATAAGACCCTCATCCACATGGGCATGAACAAAATACAGGCAGGTTAGAAACTAAAATAAAATTTTAAAAGCATGTTAGGTGGAAACACAAGCCAGTCTGAGCAGTCCCCTGAGAGCTGCACCTACTGCGAGGTACTTCTGGTGCCAGTGGGAGGCAAATGGGAAGGATGCATCATGTCCAAGGAAGGTAACAGAAAAGTATGATCAAATTCCAACCTTGGCAAAATCCTGCAGGCTCTCAGTGGCCACCAGCCCCTGCACCCAGCAGTCTGGCATGGCTATGCCAGGGACTCTGTCATGCAGCATCCCCAGGTCCTTTCCATGGCTGCAGAAGCTGATACAGAGGAGGCTCAGGTATGAATCCAGCTTTCTTGTGCAGGACACTGCTTGCAAAACACAGCAAAGTGCACCTCATGCTGTTGCACATAAAGCATCCCAAAGAAAAGTTAAGTGCATGTCAGAGGCTGGGTGGAAATCCCCACCCCCTCCTGCTGCCTGCTACCTTCTGTAAGTAAAGCAGCCTGCAAACAGCCACGAACCCTTTGCCACACAGCACCATGGTGTCTACCACTACACCACCAATGTTGGGATGCTGCAGTGCTAATGTTAATAATCCAATATCCTCCTTGCAATGCACCTTTGACATTGTTCAGGGGGTGCTTTGCATTTAACAGTACATTTTAAAGCAAAATCCCTATAAATGTTGTGGGTGAGGTGCAGAGGTCTCAGCAGGTAATAGGGGACAGCTGGTAAGGGCTGTGCCAGTGACCACTCACTCCCACACCCCAGAGCTGCAGATCCCAAAGGCAAACGCACCCGCTTTTGAATGCTTTGCAGGGAGAATGAGGTGGTTTGCTGCTGGCCCAGAAAGAAGAAAGAGCAGAGCAAACAAAAAAGAGTTCAGATTTCAGGAGGCTAACTTTGACTCCACCAATTCAGTGATCTGATCTGCTGCTGGAGAAGAGATGGGCCCAGAGCTAAGATCAATCCTATATACAAGCTCTTTTCAACGTAAGTAACACCTCATGACACTCCTCTCTGGACACACAAACAGGGGGCAAACATAAAAATAAGGTACTTCTGAAGGCTAAGATACTGAGTAACAGGACAAGGAAACAGAATTTAAGGCAGTTCAAGTAGATTTAGGCTTGAAAGCAAAATACTTTAGAAAGCTAACATTTTTTTTTCCCTGTGTCTGATTAACTGTGGATTTTGAAATGTGTTTGCCTTGAGCAATATTTCCCAAACCACCTCTATTCTCCCAATGTAACCACAAGGCACACAGACGAGATGCCAGCAGATAGAGAGGAGGGGCATCCTGTAAAAACTGTTTCAGCAAGAGCAAAATTGTGAGGATGCTCTAACTCTAAAGAGAGAGAAAATGTCAAGTTAAAAGCAGTTAAGAAAACAGTTCTCTTCAAACACATCCTTCTTCCTTATAGCCCCAACTGCTTAAAAACACATATGGACTCTACTCCTTCCCTATACTAGAGGATCCCAGACAGACTAAGGGAAGCAAAGGCTTCCTAAGGCAGCTGTGTCCTCTGAATTTACTCATCACTATTTGTACCTGGAAACTTCCTGTCCACAGCAGCTGGGCAAAATCCTGCAGGCTCTCAGTGGCCACCAGCCCCTGCAGCCAGCAGCCTGGCATGGCTACGCCAGGGACTCTGTCATGCAGCATCCCCAGGTCCTTTCCGTGGTTCAAAAAACCTCACACGAGGCTTTTTCAGCATCTTATTGCTGCTGGCTTCTCAAAGAAAATTAAATCTAACCCTCAAAACAGCAGCACAGTGGAGCTGGTGCCATCCTGGCAAGATGCTTGTACCTAAGCACTGGTTGGGGAGACCTCTGTCTTAGGTTAAAGCTCAGGAAAAATTGTTTCTGACTCTCAAAAAACCCCCAACAAGCCAACAACCAAAAACTGACTGCCCCATCCTGAGAGACAAGGAACAGATCCCCAGAATCTGCAACTGTGAGGTCACGGCTCCTCTTTGAGCATTACATGACAGTGATGAAAACTAGCATCATAAATGTGACAGCTGCAAGAGATGCCATGGGGATGCTGGATGGTGACAAGGAAATAAATGAGTGATAAAAGAGACTGTAACCACCTTTTCCTGAGCAAAAGGAGTATGTTGATGCAGCGATTGTCTCACCACAGGTGAGAGCAATGACAGCTGCATGGACACCCAGCCAGGAGACCAAGTGCTCTCCCCAGGAGGGAGCTGAACATTCAGAAAACTTCCTTGCCTTTTAATCACATGGAAATAAATAGGTCCAACCCAGGGCTGCTCTTCTCAGAAGACCAGGAAGGTGAACTTCTTTAGGAAAATGCAGTGTCTACTCAGCTTCAGAGCCAGACCACGATCCTCTGGGATAACCCCATTTTCCACAATTTTCAAGGAAACTGTACCAAAGCTCAGAAGAAAACAAGCATCGAAGCCTGCAACAGCAGTATGCTCCCAGCATATCATTTAAATAAATCAGCTTCTGGAGAGACAAAAGACAACAAAAAACTCCCTGCGGTGCCTGACAGTTCGTGCTGAAGAGGATGCTGAAAAAAACCCACAACAAAACCTATTTGCTTTAGAGGTGGGAGGCGAGAAGAGGGGTGGGGAAGGCATCTCCTCAAAAAAAAACCAAAAACACTTCAGGCCAGAACGATCAGGACTTTCCTTTATTTTGTGCGAGTGAATCAGCAGCGCTTTGCCAGCCTGGCAGCAGAGGCTGGAGATGCCGGCGCTGTCTGCCTTGTACCGGCTTCCCCCAGCAGGAGAGGATGGAAAACCTCCCCACATCGCTTCCCGTGGCTTCTGTCCCTGCACTCTTTGAAATCCAACAAAACTTACTACCTCAAACTGTTTACTCTTGGATTTTCTTCTTGGAAATAAGATTTTAAAAAAATCCACGCAAGTATTTTTTTCCCCACTTCTGGTATCTGAGTGAAGTGTAACTTAAAGTTACTGAAACTAATAAGCTTGAAATTAGGTTTAGAGTTAATAAAAAAAAAAAAAGTGAGAAAAAGGAACATTGGAGGCAAAGGAAGGTGGCATAGAAATCTTGGGAAATACTGGTATTTTATTAAATCCCTCTGAGGGTGCCTTTGGAAGCAGCTCAGAACCTGCCTTTTTTTTTTTTTTTTTTTTTTTTGGTGCTATTTAAAATCCCCCACAAACAACAAAATTCTGCTTTAAAAGAAAGGAAACACATTTTTCCCTATATCATTCTGCTCACAGGACTTTTACCCTTGTTCACCAGACTGGACAAGAGGTTAAATAACACTGAACTTCAGGCTTCCTTAGTTATTGTCACTGACTGAAAACAAGGGAGAAAAATCTTTCTCTTTCAGTTTGTTTTTTTAAGCTACCCTGTGTCAAATACACCATTTTAACACTTACTAGAAAATTGTGGGAACAACAGACAATTAACAACAACAAAAGAAAAGCCAAAATCTACAGGTAATGTGAAGTTGCAAGATTAAAAAAAATGTTTAGTATTTAAGAGAGGAAATAAGGTCAGGACAGGAAGGATGGGAAAGAAAGAGGGGAGGAAAATGAAGATATTGGGCCCACAATGGGGCACAGAAACCAGTGCAAGAGGTTTCTGTCCCACCCCTCCCACCACTTGCATGAAGTTAATTATCCCCTCTGTTGGTGCCAGCTGGGACCACACTGTAAATCACATCACCAAAATCCTGCAAGTTAAAAATAATAATAAAAAAATATTAAAATATCTATCTCACCTAAGAAAGGAGGGACTGAAGCAGAGAGTTGCTTCGCTGTGAGATTTGCTTCTGTGCAAACCCACAGCTAAGGAGACAGTGAGTGGAGTAACACAAGGGGAATAACTTCATTTCTCAGCTTTGCCACATTTTTCCAGGACAGAACACGAATTTTGGGCTGTGAAGGAGTTTCCCAAGTGAACTCAACTACACTGTGGTCAGATAACACTGGTCTAGAGAGAACTTGGTGACATGCACAGAGCCACTTGTGTTTGGGCCAGGATGTTCCTGTACCCCAAAGCCTCCAACACCTGCCCCTGAAGGGGAGGTGGGGGCTTAACTCATGCAGTAAAAAGTATTTCCCAGAGAGAAGCATTGATGTGCAGGCATCAACAAGCACACAACAGCAGACATCTCTGCATGGGAACGTCTCCTGTCAGGTCTGTACCACTAACACTTTCCATGTGGTTGTAGCTGTCCAGGGCAGGACATGTCACAGATGTAGCTGTGCTGGCAAAACCTGAGCAGAGAGGCTGTTACACAAGTGAAAGGCGCATTTTTTACTAACACAGCTTATGAAACTCATCATGCAGGGTTGGGAAGATAAACCTGCAAGCAGCAAATTCACCCAAGGAATAAGTTCTTGTGGTTGTGGGATGCTCACCCTACCTACGCACTTGTGCACTCCTAAGCTCTGGGCACCCTGTATAATGAGATACTGTCTGAAATATATACATGCTCACTTATCAAGGCCTTTAGTGATGGGGCAAAGGGCAACAGATTTAAACTGAAAAGGGGCAGGTGCAGGTTCATATTTGGCCTAAAGTAGAATTTTTTTTTATGCTGAAGGTGGTGAGACACTGGAACATGTTGCCCGGCAAAGTTATGGATGGCCCATCTTTGGAAGTGTTCAAGGTCTGGTTGGACAGGGCTTTGAGCAACCTGGTCTACTGGGATGTGTCCCTGCCCATAGCAATAAGTTTGGACTAGATTCCCTTCCAACCCAAATGATTCTATGGTTCTATGATCCTATGGATGCTGGGGCTGCCCTTCGAGCCAGTGCCTCAGGGCGTGGGCAGCCAGAAGCTTCCCCTGGCTGTGGTATAAAGGGCAGCACAAGATGGAGAAGACCTACATCACTGCAGAGCTTGTGAACAGTGTGGATGGCAACTGAGCCCAAGGGTAAGCCCAGCCCATGGCTCTGCTTTACCTGTAGTATAGGGGGATGGGGGGCTGAAATGGAAAATCCTCCAAAAATGTCTGCAAAGTTAATTTTAGAGGCAAGCAAATGATGAGGCTTTGCTTTACTAGATAAGGTCCTCACTGGAAAGTCAGCCTGGGGGTCACAACCTGGAGAAGATAAAAACTGTAGGTGGAGCTGGGGAGGCTCATTGTTGGAGTTACACTGAACTCCTTGCACATGCCCTGCTTTCACCTCCCGGGCACGTAACCTGCACATCGGGACGATGAGCAAAAGGTTGTCAGAACTCACTGAAATTCCCTTGCTCCATTCCTGACGTGTGATTTCTAACCATGGAGGAATTACGTATCACCTCCTTCCCCGTTTACTTCCTGACCCTTTCTCCCTTCACCACCAGCTCTCCAGATGGCCAGTGCTCCCCTCTGCCAAATGCCTGCACCCACCTTTCCACTGCAGCCCCGCTGAGGCAGCTCGGGCACAGGCCCTCTCATCCACCAGTTCCAGAAATGAGCCTGCCTCTGCCACAAGGGATGTGGCACCATAACCCATGTCCTCACCTACCAGTTTAAACTCCCCAGGAGGACTTTAAAAAGTCCCCTTCTGCTTACCAGTGCCAAAACCTCCTTTGCTTCCCTGTCCCATTCTCCCTCCACTCACTAATAAAAAACAGACTTTATAAGGTTCTTCAGTGCTAAATGCACAAAATCATTTCACACATATCCCTGAAATATTCTACATCACTCAATTTGATCAAATCTCTCAGTTGCACCAGCAGACGCCCAATACTGGCCATTCTAATGAAACTCCTTTTACAGAAAACTCAGTTTTCACTTAGTTTTCACATTAGAAACAGGTTTTGGGTCTCACAGTTCTGAGGAAAGCTTGCCAAGTGCATTACCTTAAATCCAAACTTACAGCATTTCTGGCCACAACACAAAGTGCATCTTTTTAAAAACATAACCCTAAATGAAACAACACTTATGGCTTGCAAAGACACGGCAGTTTGGGGGACGGAAAGGTGGGTTGCTGGTTTCTGAACTGCCCCTGGATAGCATGGCTGGAATTGAGCTCTCTGCCCTTCACCTTGCAATGGCTCAATTCACTGAATTAACATTTTGCTACACCTTTGCAAACCACACTCTCAGAAGCATTTGTAACAGTCTGGAAATCAACATCTCTTTAGGCTTTTACAGAGAAAACCCAAACTTACTGCTACCCTGGGAATTTATCATGACACCCAGTAAACTTCTGAACTATTATTGAAGAGTTGAAAAAATAAACTAAACCCATAATTATTATTTCCAGCTGATGTGACAGATGTAAACACACCTTGACAGATGATCGTCGATTACTTTAGCAGTTTTAAGTTAAAGCCTTTCTATAGTAGTTTTATGCCTATTTTTTGTTTATCACTCACTTTCAGTATGAACACATATCATCACACAGATGCACGTTACAGTTTGCAACAACTTTTGGGGAAAGAACACACTTGCTGAATTGTCTCTGTACTTGAAAGAAAGTCAAAACTACAATTACACTTTCTCCACACAAAAAGCAGACACAGCTCTGCAACCTGACAGCCACACTAAAATCTCAGGGAATTCAGCTGAGGCACTGTCATTTCTAAACTAATTCTAATCAAAATACTATTTTATTTTCATTCCTTTAGTTGACAAACAGGAAAATAATTTGGACACGGATCAAATTATCCCAACCAGAAGAGACTCCAAATAATATTACTGAGGACCATCTGAGTTAGAGCAAAGCTAAGAGGAATAAAACCCAAAGACGTCACACATGCAAATGCAGTGATGTCATGCCTGGCATTACAAATTTTCATCTTGTATGAGGATGAGAAAAACCTGCTGTGTTTTCATTCTGGCCTGCAGCAGTTTGAAACTTGTTTGAAAATGTGAAAAGCAGCAAGTAACTTAGCCATACTGAAAGTTTGCTTCATTCTTTTGGGCTTTCAATAAAAACACAGTAAAACTCCCCCTCCTCTGCTAACAAAAAATAGCCAAAACATGATGCTGCCTATGTGGGAAATCTTATACAATGGATTATTGATGTTACAGACAGCCTAGAAATTAGTGATTGTAACTAGGGTTAGAAGGAAAAAAAGAAGTGGTACGCTGAGAGGAAGCAGTTGGAAGGAGCCACTGCCTGCAAACACCACCAGCAGAAATGTCAGGTGGAATGAAACTCTGACAGGAGATCTTTTGGGGTGAATAGGCAGGAAAAATGTCATTTTATGAAGGTGAGGATACACACAAGCCCTGGGTTGATAACTCAGCACCTGCAAGCGCCTTCGGCACTGAGTTCATGACAGGTACGTGAAGAGAGGATGAACCCGGGTCAGCTCTGGGACATTAATTTCTGCAGATCTGCTGCAGAAGCCTGGAAGGGGATTAACAGGCACACAACTGCTGAGGTAAAATAAGGAACAGCCAACAACTTTAAAAATGCATGGGCTTTTTAGCATTTATATTCTTCCGGCTTGCTGGCTAGAATCTTGCTTTCCCTGACCCGGAGATCAATTTGCAATTCTGTGCTTCAAAGAGCTGCTGAGTTCATACAACAGACTGAAGCCACATCTACATTAGAAAGGCTTCACCGGGACGGGAATATATTACACTGGCAAAGCACTTCGGTCACAGATAACTCTTAAGCAACATTTCTCCTCTACCACTCGCAGCCGTATTACTTCCCATGTCATTTCCAACAGGCAGGAGATTTCTGCTAGAGACACAGACCCCTGCTAGTCACACCTGTGCCTGCACCACTATCCCAACCCCAGCCAGGAGAGACAAACCTGCACCAAGTTTAACCTGTAATTTGTTGTTTGTTTGTTTAAAGACAACTTGACCCACTTTAAAGACAATTGAACAACTACTACTTGTAGGTGAGCTGGGTGATGAAGCAGAGAGCAGCAATGATTTACCATCATTTGCTGTAGCAGACGTTAAGGCTTTTGACATTTTAGTTCTCAGACCCAGCTTGGAAAGGGGTTTGGTTGGAGCGACTGTCACTAATGGCTCCACTAAAGGACGAGCTAAAATTCCTTCCTGAACTGAAATCTTGACTCCTATGCATCTGCATCGAGGTGGGACAGCACCAATCAAAAAGGAGAGACCAGCGTTAGCTGTGACCCCGGCGCTGCTGAGGGGGATCCCCGCTGCTGCCAGAAGTTCTGCTTCCCCAGGCTCCAACAGCCTCCCCTGCTGCTCCCTGCGCTGCCGCCCGGGCACCCAGCGGGCTGGAGGTGCTGACACCCAGCCATCCTGATCACCGAGTCACCTTCGCACCCAGCCAGAGTCCTTCTCTTCCCTCCCATTCCCAGTTCTCTGGGTGCTTTCCCCTCCTCCTCCTGCTCTCCACCGTCTGACCCAAAACTTCTGCTGAGCTCCCCTGCACGGCAGGGCCCTCGCAAGCTCCCGCGGCTTCAAATGAGCACCTGCCCCGAGAGGACAGGGAGCCTCCCTTGGAGAAGTGTCGGGGACCCCAAGAGGGGAGGAAATCAAGGCCATGTCCCCCTGCCAGGCTCTCTCCCGTAGGAGAGATTCCCAGGTGCCAAGCGAAGGAAAGGGCTCAGGGAAGAGCCGGGCAGAGCAACACCCCAAAGTCAGGCAGGCACGTCCCAGCTGCACTTCGAGTAGAGAGGGGAGAAAAATCTGTCTTTCGCAGCCTCCCTCATCCCAGAGGAGAGGGAAGAAAAATAACAATAATAATAATAAAAACACATAGAGGCAGTTGTGTCACGGCTTTGGAAATCTCCCACCCACCCCCCCAAAAAAAAAGGGGGTGCAACATTTCAATCCCGAGTTTCCCCCAAACCTCCCCATCCCGGGGAAAGAAAATGCCACAGGAAGGGAGACTTTTGGCAGAGGCCGGAGGGAGGGATGGAGCGGGGCGGCCACCTCTGCCCCGCCGGGGTCCCGCA